>NW_007380317.1:0-26441 GCF_000475195.1 Diaphorina citri | reverse complement strand
CCGACAGACAATAATGCAAAGTTAATGTATGTATAACGGACTGTTTGTGTAATTCGTAATAATACCTACCTATACTATTGATATAAATAAATAATTAAATTGAAAAAGTTCGGCCATGCCTTTTCTACAAGTTTGGCCATGCCTGGGGATGAACTAGCGGGATTCCGGAGCGAAGCGACGGAATTCAGCTAGTGTTTATATAGATTTTACCTATGAAGGTAGGTATTAACTGGAAATGTAAATATGTATCAACTACAATTACACAAACATAACGATTTCAATAATTATGTTAATTGAAATCATCATTATATGCTTTATCTATACATACCTATTCATGAATGACAATTGACCATGTAGCAAGGTCTATGACTTAACTAATGTAATGTTCTATGTTCTATTTTCCTCTCTTTTACTTTCTTCCTTCCTCCCTTCTCTCCCTTGTGCTGCGGCTGCGAGGACTGTATTTAATGTGTACTTATTTCAGTTTCAGTTGTGAATGTTTGGCAGTGTGGCTCCTTGTTTTAGTTTTATCAAGATTCAGTGTCCCTAGTCATACTACTCTGTGACTAGGATGATATTCCCAATGCAGTACAGCGTACAGCATAATGTTATCCATATTCTTATTCCCATCCGCATCATATCTCATGCAGACAGTTGCTATATTATTTACAAGACAATGAAATCAGACTTGTGTATGAATGAAATGGCTTCTGCTGCTTCTCAAATGAGACTTCCCTGCATTGTTGTGGCGTATTTCTCCTTCTTTCTCTTTTGATTCTGAGAAATAATACAGGGTGCGCCAGAAAAACACTGACAACGGCTCAGGGTAGGTAGATCTCATCATATCCAACAAGGTTTTGTGGGTCATTTCCCTAACTTCGGCTTCGTTTCCGAGAAATGTTGAAAAAACCACCTTTTAAAAAAATGCTGACCTTGTGTCAGCTTTTTGGTCATAACTTTTTCATTTTAGTCGATAAACTGTTTTTGTTAAAACCACGAGCCAGAGCACAAAATTTTGATCCGAATAAACCTGATCTCCGATTTCCAAAGTTCAGGTTTGATATGTTTTTTCAAGCTCGAAAAAGATCTAACTTTGTATGTCCGATTTTTACGTTACGAAACACGCGGTTTTTGTCCGAAGAAATTTTGGAGCACAGGTCTCCATCTTTCAGGAAAACTTGCGCTTTATTCAGAATTTTCGGGGGTGACCGCAGATCGGACATTTTGACCGCAGTGCGGAAACTCCGTTTTACCTCACGTCCTTCCCAGCGAAATAACCACTTGACTACCTGAAAAACAGACATGACGGTAGAAAACTACTGACCGTGTGTGGGTGCCTTTGCAATGTTGTAGAATGGGACTATCTTTGGACAAGCAACCACACTAGTAGATCATTGATGGCCGAGGCCACAAGTGAGCGTATTTGGATTAACTTCGGATCAAGCAATCTGATTGGGGTTGATTTCAAAAAATTCCGCCCGGGGCGGATTTTATCCTGATGGGATAATGTTCGTTCTCGGAACGGCTGGGTTTCTCCTATCCTGTCTTCCTTCTCTCTTCGATTTCGGGACGATAAGACCATTGCAGTTACAGTTCCCTCTGTCAAACCTCTTAAAGAAAAAAATCTCTTTTGGAAACTGCACTATATTCACTATAAACCATAGGAAATCAAAGATCATGCTCCATCGGAATTGGTTCCGTTTCTGAAAGCTAGGAATCGACCATTTATTTATAATTTTTACCCATTTGCAACTGCTCCATTACTACTAGATCAGTACTAGGTCCTTGGCTATCTATTCAAATAGAAAGCAAACTAACTAATCAAATTATCTACTTGCCAGCCTGGTTAGCTTAGTTGGTAGTGCGTCTGCCTTGTGAGCGCTAGGCCGCGGGTTCGATTCCCGCCCGGGGTGGATTTTATCCTGATGGGATAATGTTCGTTCTCGGAACGGCTGGCTTTTTCCTATCCTGTCTTCCTTCTCTCTTCGATTTCGGGACGATAAGACCATAGCAGTTACAGTTCCCTCTGTCAAACCTCTTAAAAAAAAAAAAAAAAAGAATTCAGAGGCTACTCCGCTTTGAAGTCGAGCCAGGGAGAAATTTTTTAGACCAAATTTTGCTTTCTTCGCATAGATATAAATAAGTAGTGCTCATTTAAAAGGATAAAAGCTAGCACGTTGAATGAAGTTAAGCAACGTTGAAAGTGGTTGATGGTATCTGGATGGGTGACCATCTGGACAATCGCGTGCTACCTGTCTTCCTTCTCTCTTCGATTTCGGGACGATAAGACCATAGCAGTTACAGTTCCCTCTGTCAAACCTCTTAAAAAATAAAAAAAAATCCCGAAGACACCCACATACGGTCAGTAGTTTTCTAGCATCAAGTGTATTTTACAAGTGGTCAAGTGGTTATTTCGCTGGGAAGGACGTGAGTTAAAAAGGTAAAAAAGGTCTCATTCTGATCCTTGAATAAAGCGCAAGTTTTCCTGAAATGAGACCTCTGTTCCAAAATTTCCTCGGACAAAAACCGCGTGTTTCGTAACGTAAAAATTGGACATAACAAGGTAAATCTTTTTCGAGCTTGAAAAAACACATCAAACCTGAACTTTGGAAATTGGAGATCAGGTCTATTTGGATCAAAATTTTGTGCTCTGGCTCGTGGTTTTAACAAAAACAGTTTATCGATTAAAATACACTTACAGTTTACAGTATAGTAAGAAGTCAGAAGTCTCGAGATACCAGTGCAATGGGACTAAACAGGCCAAGCCGAGAAATTTATGCTGGAACAAAATGAGAGGGAAATTGAAGATCTAGTTTTGTAGTTGTTTCTTTCAATTTAATTCATCATTGTTATTATTTCTTTATAATTTATTTTACTTTCTTCAATTGGATTGTCAGTTTTCAATGTATTCATATCAAGTTCTTTCTTCTTTCCCGATTTTTCTTACCTCTCAGAATTTTATTTTTCCTTTTCATTATTATATTAGCATTCAAGTTCTACTCAATATTTGAGTCTTTGAAATCGAGAAAATTGCCTGAAAAAGAAAGAAACAAATTCTACGAAGAATCCTATCTACTTTCTCATTACCTCTTCTTTCAATTCTACTTTATTCTATGAATAGATTTATATTCATACCTCCATGATTCTTTCACTGGAATTTTATTTTTCCTTTTCATTATTATATTAGCATTCAAGTTCTACTCAATATTTGAGTCTTTGAAATCGAGAAAATTGCCTGAAAAGAAAGAAACAAAATTCTACGAAGAATCCTATCTACTTTCTCATTACCTCTTCTTTCAATTCTACTTTATTCTTTCCATGGAGGTATGAATATATTTATATTTATATTCATGCCTCCATGATTCTTTCACTGTGATGTCCAATTATTATCTTTCTTCATTTCTTGAGTACCTCTCTTCTTTTTATGAAATCATCTTTATTTTTCCTCTCATTGGATTTTTTTTATTTATTTACAAGCTACTTTAAGTGTTCACATTTTCCATGTTACGTAGGTATTATTAGAAAATGAGAATAACGCTCTCATGTATAATGCGTGAATGTCTCTTGATTGTTGACTAGCATGAAAATGCCTTGAAGCACAACTCTGCCTATGATAGAGATAGATATTATGATAGCTCTTCGATTTCGGGACGATAAGACCATAGCAGTTACAGTTCCCTCTGTCAAACCTCTTAAACCTTGTGCTGCGGCTGCGAGGACTGTATTTAATGTGTACTTATTTCAGTTTCAGTTGTGAATGTTTGGCAGTGTGGCTCCTTTCATAATCGGCTTTATCTGAATCACTCATTTTGATCTTTTCCTTTTCCTTCCACAATAAACCACAGTAACCCAGTAACGTAAACAATCAAAACAAAGCACGTGCAGTCTCGCCTTTCTCTCCTCTTCGTTTCTCCTGAGCCTACCCGAACCATTACGAATGATTCTGTAATCGCGCGTTTCAAGTTCTTGTATACTTTGACTAAAACTAAAACATTGTTTGGCATTCTCCCACGGGCCAAATAACCCCGTGACACTTTAAAAAGCCTAGGGATTTTGTGAAATTTGAATAATTTCACAAATTGTCTGGTCAATTTACGTAGAATGCCGGTAACATATATACTAATAATGATAGGGAACTTTGAAGAAATAAGTAAAACGAAACTTAGAGGGTCCTAACACTCAACATATCTAATGAATATGAAAACGCCTTACAGCCTTAGACCACCTAAGTTGACTATCAAATGCCTTGCTCTGTTGTTTCATGACAACATATCTAATGAATATGAAAACGCCTTACAGCCTTAGACCACCTAAGTTGACTATCAAATGCCTTGCTCTGTTGTTTCATGACTCCATCCTGTATGAGGAGTCTTTTGAATGATCCAAATTCAAATAGAGAGAAAGGTAATTTGGCAGTCACATCTCATGCTTGTAATTAGGAAGGGATTTTCTTCTTCTTTTCCTCTGCATTTCCATTGAGGTATAATTTCTGCTGTCCCTAACAGCTAACAGCTAATGCTTTAAGTTATTGCTCGATATCAGTAGCATATACCCATCCTGTATGAGGAGTCTTTTGAATGATCCAAATTCAAATAGAGAGGAAGGTAATTTGGCAGTCACATCTCATGCTTGTAATTAGGGAGGGATTTTCTTCTTCTTTTCCTCTGCATTTCCATTGAGGTATAATTTCTGCTGTCCCTAACAGCTAATGCTTTAAGTTATTGCTCGATATCAGTAGCATATATGTGTTCTATGTGTAAACCAATACAATTCTATTGTGCTTTGGGAATAAAGAATGTTTTACCACTCGTGATTTTGTTATGCTATTGGTAAATCTCGTGATGACCAATGTCATTTTCTTAAGATGGCACATGGCACTTATTTCAATATTTTTACTTTTTCTCTATTCTAAATGAACCTCCATCCATGTATGTAGAATATGTAGATAGCCATTTTGATTTCTTGGGGCCCACTCAGCCTCGTTAGGAAAATGAGTTTCTTAAGATGGCACATGGCACTTATTTCAATATTTTTACTTTTTCTCTATTCTAAATGAACCTCCATCCATGTATGTAGAATATGTGGATAGCCATTTTGCTTTCTTGGGGCCCACTCAGCCTCGTGAGGAAAATGAGTAGCGATGACATATAAATGCGCATAGCGACCGGTGCCAGCATGGTAGGTAAACATTGGATTTTAGGATTATTGAGATATTGGGAAAATCCTACAATGCTGCAGTGAGCACCAAACTTGTGACATAATAACACAAAGAAACCGCATTTACATTTGCATAAGCTACTCTGGAACTATGGACAAGATTTATAGATATACCTACATTGTTTCCGCATTTACATTTGCATAAGCTACTCTGGAACTATGGACAAGATTTATAGATATACCTACATTGTTTACAGACAGACAGACACACACACACAGAAACCGCATTTACATTTGCATAAGCTACTCTGGAACTATGGACAAGATTTATAGATATACCTACATTGTTTACAGACAGACAGACAGACACACACGCACACGGACCTATGGCTGAAATTTTGGATTTAGGCTCTAGGAGTCTAGGGACCTGGAAACGTGTTCTGGCACTAAAAACTGACAATCGAAAATTTGACCCAATTACATTACTTTCCTTCCTATAGGATAAGAAAAGTAAAAACACCACAGCCAAGTACAATCTATGTATGTAGAATATGTAGATTGTAGACGTACCTTACTTACACTTACAGTATAGTAAGAAGTCAGAAGTCTCGAGATACCAGTGCAATGGGACTAAACAGTCCAAGCCGAGAAATTTATGCTGGACTGGAACAAAATGAGAGGGAAATTGAAGATCTAGTTTTGTAGTTGTTTCTTTCAATTTAATTCATCATTGTTATTATTTTCTGTATAATTTATTTTACTTTCTTCAATTGGATTCCTTACATAGGCACTGCTACTCACCAACTCTTTCAAAACTTCCGCTGGGTCTGTCAGTTTACTTTAAATAGCTCAGTATATACCCTCAACCTCAAGTCTATGTTAAACCGAGCCTTCTACAATATAAAATCTGAAACAGGAAGGTTTGAATCCTGACTAAAAGAATTTATGAAAAGAATTAAAAAAAAATGGTTGTTGCGTAAAATCTAACCCATTTGGTGTCAAAAAAGGTTTTGGGACCGAATTGGTTTCATAATCGGCTTTATCTGAATCACTCATTTTGATCTTTTCCTTTTCCTTCCACAATAAACCACAGTAACCCAGTTCCCGTTTTTTTTTTTTTTTTTTTTTTTTTTGCAATTAGATCAAAAGATACTTAGTCTAGTGTTAGAGCTCCTGCCTCTCAACCTCTATTTAGCGAATTAAACTCCCTCTTTGCCAGATTTTTTCTTATTATTTTAGATTGGATGAATGATAACGCTCCTTCCGCTCAACCTCTAGGTTGCGGGTTCGATTCCCGCCTAGGGAGAATTCTTGTCTAAAAAGACAAATCGGTTCTCGGAAGAGCTTTGTCACGGAAAATATCATAATCGGCTTTATCTGAATCACTCATTTTGATCTTTTCCTTTTCCTTCCACAATAAACCACAGTAACCCAGTTCCCAGTAACGTAAACAATCGAAACAAAGCACGTGCAGTCTCGCCTTTCTCTCCTCTTCGTTTCTCCCGAGCCTACCCGAACCATTACGAATGATTCTGTAATCGCGCGTTTCAAGTTCTTGTATACTTTGACTAAAACATTGTTTGGCATTCTTTAAAAGGGCCAGGGATTTTGTGTAATTTGAATAATTTCACAAATTGTCTGGTCAATTTACGTAGAATGCCGGTAACATATATACCTACTAATAATGATAGGGAACTTTGAAGAAATAAGTAAAACGAAACTTAGAGGGTCCTAATCCTAACACTTTATTTTGTTGGTGGGTTCTTTTCCTAAATTTGCTTGAAATAGATGCCCTTTGTAAAATGTAGTTGCTATCTTATAACACCATCCTGTACAGCGTTGACGCTAAAGTAGGGGAAGTGGAATGAAAAACACGCGTCGGGTTCGCATCGCACCCACGTCGGAATGAAAAACAGACCTAGCATCGCCGGAGCAAAGAATTCAATCTGTGGCTGGCTTCACACCAATAATTAAGACTTAATGAAGTTATTCGTAGCATTAAAGATCCCCGAAGATGGGTTCTTATTATGAACATGATTGTCACCTGGTGACTTGGAACTGTATATGCCATAGTGTCTCAGCTGCGTTACATCTTTATCTTTTCATATATATAATGAATGAATGAATAGATTACAATCGTATAAATACTTGGTCATCCTATGAAAAAAAAAGAACAAATAAGGAGAAGGTTATAGGGTGTACACGAAGATATGCTGGGAAAACCTAGACATGAAATTTTGTGCTAGTCGATCCTGAGAATATTAGAAGTATGATATAATACGAAAAACACACATACACGTAGGGAAAAAAGTCGAAAATTTGTTATATTGTTGATTGATTAGAAAAGTTGACCTAAGCTAAAATTGCAGTCCCCAGCTAATGCGCACCGTTGCTGATGGGTTCTTATTATGAACATGATTGTCACCTGGTGACTTGGAACTGTATATGCCATAGTGTCTCAGCTGCGTTACATCTTTATCTTCTCATATATATAGGGTGTACACGAAGATATGCTGGTAAAATCTAGACATGAAATTTTGTGCTAGTCGATCCTGAGAATATTAGAAGTATGATATAATACGAAAAACACACATACACCATACACGTAGGGAAAAAAGTCAAAAATTTGTTTTTTATTTGTATTTATTAAAGTGTTCTAACATTGAATTGGATTTTATATTTGTTGATTGATTATTGACCTAAGCTAAAATTGCAGTCCCCAGCTAATGCGCACCGTTGCGTTGTTCCATCTTCTCCTTGGGATTTTTTCCGCTCAGCTTCTGTTTATGCAATATGCACCCTGTTGTAAGGAAGGCTGTAAATAAGGAGAGCCCGTCACTTGTGTTTTTTATGTCTCGTATTATAAATAAGGAAAGCTTCAGTGTGTGTGTCTGTGGTGCATCAGGCCTACCTAATTTATGACCTGAGCAGACCTCGGCCTAGGTGCCCATAAAACTCTGGGATGTCCAATGTTCAATCCTTGTTGCCTTTTATAACCTTTCCTTTGACCTTTTCACCCAACGCAACGTCTATGTAGTTAGCTGTCGATGTTTGTGTCTTTCAGAAAGTTTGTCCTTTTGACCATTTCAGCTTCTTAGGAGGTGATAATACCTGCATAGTTATGGAAGTTCTTAAAATAGTTTGTTTAGGTATTGGAGAGATACATATCCCTGTTATCTTGTTGCAGCAGCAGCAACGAGGCAGTTACTATGTTGTTTCCCAGGGCCAGAAAGTTGAATGCAGCTTGTTGGATCGCGCATTCAGTCAGCGCTGTGGGTTTGACAGTTGAAAGCACTCCTAATGGGTACAGTTAAATTCTTAGGGAGGAAATCAAGAACTACTCTCCTCGTAGAGTCGAGATTAGGATTCTGGAATAGCAAAGTATCTGTACTCTCAGCTCTTTCTCTGTTTAGTAATGAAAAGCTCTCACGAATTTCAAATGACAGGGGGAGGAGTTAACCTAGAAACTTATTCTATTCGTTTCAGCAAATTTTATAATATTGATGATCAAAAATTTAATTACCTACCTTTGTATTAAAATATGCTGAAATGTGTACCTGTAGGTGATCATGATGGTTTGTGGTAGATATTCTCATTCTGCTTTCCGTGGGATTTTTTCATGTTCGTTTTCGCGTATTCGGGCAGGGTTTGGGGGAACATGAGTGTATTGAACCATTGCAGACCTTGTTTAGACTGCTGGGGTAAAGGGACTTTTCAGTCCTATTCGGGCAGGATAAACAAGGTATATTCTATTCTATTCTATGTTGTTTCCCAGGGCCAGAAAGTTGAATGCAGCTTGTTGGATCGCGCATTCAGTCAGCGCTGTGGGTTTGACAGTTGAAAGCACTCCTAATGGGTACAGTTAAATTCTTAGGGAGGAAATCAAGAACTACTCTCCTCGTAGAGTCGAGATTAGGATTCTGGAATAGCAAAGTATCTGTACTCTCAGCTCTTTCTCTGTTTAGTAATGAAAAGCTCTCACGAATTTCAAATGACAGGGGGAGGAGTTAACCTAGAAACTTATTCTATTCGTTTCAGCAAATTTTATAATATTGATGATCAAAAATTTAATTACCTACCTTTGTATTAAAATATGCTGAAATGTGTACCTGTAGGTGATCATGATGGTTTGTGGTAGATATTCTCATTCTGCTTTCCGTGGGATTTTTTCATGTTCGTTTTCGCGTGTTCGGGCAGGGTTTGGGGGAACATGAGTGTATTGAACCATTGGTTTTGCGAGCTTGTTAATAATGTAATTTGGGACAACCAAGCCTAGGGGAGATATTTTTTGGAAAATTCTCTTCTCTCTCCCTCATTTTCTCCCTCTAAAGTAGGTACAACCACCCATTGATGATACAGAGCCCCCGACTGGGGGCCCTGGGGGGTTCTGTATCATCATGATTTTTTTTTTACATCTTAAAATATACATAAATCTTCCTAGGTACCTAAGGTATTGTTGAATGTGCGGTATTGATGAGTGATGTGATGGAAACATATTTTCATCCCGATGTTGTCTAACGGTATGGTATGATTTGGTATGTTAGTGATATTCTGTTGCTATAACTTGGGTATTCTGTTGCTATTCTTGTTGTCCTTTCCTTTCTTTTCATTCTACCACTTACTCGAGAACATGTCATATTAAAACTCTCGTACTAGTACTACATACTTTAATGAGAAATATATTATAACAAACGGTAGGCACTCCTATACTTTTCTCATCTTCTTGTCTCTTGCCGTTTCCTACTACTTGAAACTCCAAGTAATAGCTCTAAGGCTTTTTCCTCCTTGTAAATGCTACATTTCTTTTTTTTTACTATCTCACTCTCATACTGATTCTACATTTCTACCTACTTTCTTGGCTCATCAATTATTTCTCTCGAAAATTTTCATTTCGTTATCCTTCTCCTCCTCGTCGTATTCCTTCTCCTTTTCTTGTTCCTAGTCTCCCAAATTTATTTCTGCAGTTCTTCTCTCTTTCTGAAGGTTACTATTTCTCGTGTCTACTTTTCATTGTCTGTCTTATTATTCGATCTGCTCTCTCTCCCCCTCTCACTCTCGCTCTCTCCTCTCTCTCTCTCTCCTCTCTCTCTCTCTCTCTCCTCTTCTCTCTCTCTTTTCTCGTGTCTACTTTTCATTGTCTGTCTTATTATTCGATCTGCTCTCTCTCCCCCTCTCACTCTCGCTCTCTCCTCTCTCTCTCTCCTCTCTCCTCTTCTCTCTCTCTCTCTCTCTCTCTCCCTCTCTCTCTCTCTCTCCCTCTCTCCCTTTCTCCCTCCCGTGATTCGTTTCTCCAAGAGCTTTAACATTGTTATTAACTTTTTGAGCCCTTGCCTTCTCTCTCACTCTTATTATTCCATCCTCTCTCTCTGTACTCAGTACCTATTCTTTGTGTCTGGGTCTGAGATTGTTATTTAATAATAAGAAGAGAGAGAGAGAGAGAGAAAATTCGATTATATTTTCATCATCTGTTATTTATGTGTTGTGATAGTGCTGTTGTTATTTTTATTTCTTCTCTTGTATTCAATCCTTCATGTTGTTTTGGTCTTGTGGTTGTGATGCTATTTCTATCAAGCTCTCAGGAGATAATCATCTGTTATTTATGTGTTGTGATAGTGCTGTTGTTATTTTTATTTCTTCTCTTGTATTCAATCCTTCATGTTGTTTTGGTCTTGTAGTTGTGATGCTATTTCTATCAAGCTCTCAGGAGATATCGATTATATTTTCATCATCTGTTATTTATGTGTTGTGATAGTGCTGTTGTTATTTTTATTTCTTCTCTTGTATTCAATCCTTCATGTTTTTTTTTGTCTTGTAGTTGTGATGCTATTTCTATCAAGCTCTCAGGAGATATTTTTTGTTTTTATTTATATTATATTAATGTTGGTATCCATTGATTCCATTGTCAATAGTTTTGATAATGGATACTCTTTTTGATACTCTTTTTCCCCATCCGTGGCACAAGCTCTGCTTATACGGATGGGTATACCATTTATATGAAAAATGTATGTTCTGAGTTTTTGTCAATCAAATATAAATGGAAACTCTATTGCAGTATTTTCCCCCGTTCACTCAGGCTCGGCGTTACGTGTCTTTTTCCAGTAAGTTCTTTGGAAATACATACCTAGTACGAGTATTCGTCTATCTATTATTTGGTCTTCCCTCCCTCCTTCCATTATTTATACATTTCTTTTACAACATTTTTTCCTATATAAATGTAAATCATAATGCCTTATTTACATTTTCAATGTCAAGTCTATGTTAAACCGAGCCTTCTACAATATAAAATCTGAAACGGGAAGGTTTGAATCCTGACTAAAAGAATTTATGAAAAGAATAAAAAAAAAATGGTTGTTGTGTAAAATCTAACCCATTTATTTGGTATCAAAAAAGGTTTTGGGACCGAATTGGTTTCCTCCCAATCTAACATCAAGTTCTTGCTCAATAGAAGGGTATTGGAATGTATTCAACCCTTTATGCAACTCCTAATAAATTACCTCAATAGTGTTTAACCCTTTGAAACAAAAGGTCTCTCTTCTAGCATCACGTACATTCTTGTTAGGAAGAGTATTGGAAACTATATGCAGATCTCTATGACACGCAGGAAAAATGAGAAAGAATTCAAACGGGAGAAGGAGAGAAGAAAACAGAGGGAATGAAAACAGGAAGAGTACCTAACCTACATAGGTAATAAGCATAATATGAGAGGAGAAGAAGAAGAAGAAGGAGGAGGAGGAGGAGGAGGAGGAGGGTACAGTTAAGAAGGAGGTGTTGTGTTTGGAAACAGGATAAGAAAAATGGACATGAAAGAAAGAGGAGGAGAATACTGAAGGATGTGGGAGTTGGAAGAGGAGAGGAAAGAAACAATGGTAAATTACGTGCCAATGAATGTTTTATGCTAAATATTACAAGAGCAATAAATTTTCAGTTCCGAACGTGTTTTTAACATTTTAAGTTCTCTCGCTTTTGCTAATAATATCTACAGTGGGGTTATAATACAGGGTTTGTATAGGTCAACTGATGGCACTCGAATGAACAATCTCGAATCTGTGTGGTTTTCAGTTCCGAACGTGTTTTTAACATTTTAAGTTCTCTCGCTTTTGCTAATAATATCTACAGTGGGGTTATAATACAGGGTTTGTAAGTTTGTATAGGTCAACTGATGGCACTCGAATGAACAATCTCAAATCTGTGTGAATTCCATCCTCTCTCTCTGTACTCAGTACCTATTCTTTGTGTCTGGGTCTGAGATTGTTATTTAATAATAAGAAGAAGAAAACAGAGGGAATGAAAACAGGAAGAGTACCTAACCTACATAGGTAATAAGCATAATATGAGAGGAGAAGAAGAAGAAGAAGAAGAAGAAGAAGAAGAAGAAGAAGAAGAAGAAGGAGGAGGAGGAGGGTACAGTTAAGAAGGAGGTGTTGTGTTTGGGTGACACGCAGGAAAAATGAGAAAGAATTCAAACGGGAGAAGGAGAGAAGAAAACAGAGGGAATGAAAACAGGAAGAGTACCTAACCTAGGTAATAAGCATAATATGAGAGAAGAAGAAGAAGAAGGAGGAGGAGGAGGAGGAGGGTACAGTTAAGAAGGAGGTGTTGTGTTTGGAATACGGATGGGTATACCATTTATATGAAAAATGTATGTTCTGAGTTTTTGTCAATCAAATATAAATGGAAACTCTATTGCAGTATTTTTCCCCGTTCACTCAGGCTCGGCGTTACCTGTCTTTTTCCAGTAAGTTCTTTGGAAATACATAGTAGTACGAGTATTCGTCTATCTATTATTTGGTCTTCCCTCCCTCCTTCCATTATTTATACATTTATTTTACAACATTTTTTCCTATATAAATGTAAATCATAATGCCCTATTTACATTTTCAATTTTGGTGTACACAATTACAATTGAATTTCTTCTTTCGTTGTTTCGTAATTTAATGTTTTTATTTTCATTTGTTTCAGGTGAGTGTTATTTACAATAATTTCCATTTGCATCTGCATCATCATTCTCATCATCAAGTTTACATAATGTGTATTGGTAAGTTTGCATGAGTTCTCGTATTACATACAATACATACATACCTATTAACTTAAGTGTAGTGTCAGTTTTATGGTTGTTACTATACAATTGTTGGTATTTTTGTTAGAATGATAGTAAGATTGTTTAAGTGGGTGTATGGTATTTTGACATACATACATTGCTCATAGGCATACTACGTGCTTCTGATCACTTCAATTTGGCAAGTTAGATGGATTTGTATATAATCATTATCTCATCCATCTTGTTATGTTATCCAGAATGATAGTAAGATTGTTTAAGTGGGTGTATGGTATTTTGACATACATACATTGCTCATAGGCATACTACGTGCTTCTGATCACTTAAGTGTAATTCATCAATTTGGCAAGTTAGATGGATTTGTATATAATCATTATCTCATCCATCTTGTTATGTTATCGGTGTCGTTATGTGCGGTGATATCTTTAGTCCCCTATGTGAAAGGTATTTCTGTAGGGAGACTTGATGATCCCATTTTTACTTTCCTTATCCTATAGGAAGGAAAGTAATGTAATCGGATTAAATTTTCGATGGTCAATGGTCAGTTTTTAGTGCCAAAACACGTTTTGAGGTCCCTGGAGCCTAAATCCAAAGTTTCAGCCATTGGTCCCTGTGTGTGTGTGTCTGTCTGTAAACAAAATATCTCGAGAAGTGTAAGAGCTAGAGGCTTGAAATTTGGTATGTAGCTGTGAAATGTGACAAGGATGCGACACGAAACTTTTGGTTTATACCGGTGCAATGCTTGGCGGCATTTTACCGCTTTTTGGCGATTTTCGCTGTAATTTAACAATATCTCGGGAACAGTATGAGCTAGAGACTTGAAATTTGGTATATAGTTCACAAATGTGACAAGGATGCGACATGAAACTTGGTTGAGATAGGTACTGCGGTTGGCGGTATTTTGACAGCTTTTTGGCGGTTTTCAGCTATATCGACTAAACGGTTAGAGGTATTGTAAAAGTTAGGGTAAAAGAACACTCAAATAAGCATCATTCAATAGGATAAGGAAAGTCGTGTGATGTTCACACCAGATTTTTATTTTTATTCAGGATTTTTGTTTCCTTTACTCTGAGAAGTAATAAATCTTCTGTGCTCCATATTGAAATCTTTTGACAGTATGTCTTCTTTCAATATAATCAGACAAGAGTCTATTGAAATATTGAGTGAAAGAACCATTCAAATTAGATCACTCCCTCTCATCTCAAATACACTCAGAGAATACAAGAAGTTGCGTTGATTCCATGTTACACGTTCACGAATTAAGCCATGTTATCATATTAACCATGATAGTTATCAAACCCCTTGTTGTGTTATCTGTTATCTATCTTCATGTTGAGTTCCTTGTATTGATTTTTGCCATTTATGTTTTTCACACACTGTATAAAATGGATGGCATGTCATATCTTATCATAACTGACAAGTTGTCTTGTCTAATGTGTTCTATGTGTACTACTTTATGTGCCACCAGTAAGTAGATGTTGTTGTTCTTGTCCGTTATAATGATGATATAAGCTCTCAGTATCCCGAGCATGCTGGCTAGCAAACTTGTTGTTAACATGACATTATACATAGATGTTCATGGATGACTTTGGCATTTTCTCTCCGTTTAATTTCCTCAGATTGTCTCTTCTCTCTCCATACCACTGTGTCACATCTATTTCCCTCTGAACCACCAGCATTTGAGTTGAGAGGTGGAGGGAGGGACATATTGAAATGAATATGTATAGAGAATGACATTGCTGTGTCTCATATTAGTGGTGTGGGGGAATATTACAGAGCCATACGAGATGGTTTGGGGGATACCATTATTCTTCTGATATGTACCTTTTTCTGTCGAACGTTGTACCAACTACTTGAAAAAAAAAACTATTGTAAAGGCCGCATTGAACATGAATAACTATAGGAGATTTTCTATGAAATCTGTTGAGGTCTGGTATGGGGTCCTGAATTTCCTTCTTTATATTGGAACTCTAGTTCGCCACTGATGCGGAAATGTCTCCCTGATTTTTCAATTTAAATTGTTCCAAGCAAAGGTTTCTCTCTCCTCTTCATCTACCCTTTTATATTTCTCCCTCCCTCCCTTTCCTTTCTCTATTCAAATGAATATGTCTTTGGTTTTTATTATTAAACTAGCTGAATCCCGCTAGTTCATCCCCAGGCAGTTCATAGTCTTGTGGGAGTAATGTTTTTCGCGTTTTTTGCCAAACATTTTGTTGTATCTCCGGTTTCGGTCGTTCGATTTCGACGATCTTGATGTCTAATGAAAGGCAACAAAACAGACAAGTTTTTCCTGATGAGAACCAGATTTCTATGGGGGAAAAGTTTCGAGTTATTCAAGCGGAAAGTTGGTCAAAAAATCTCAAAAACTGAAACTTTGGAGAGAATCACTCCTAAAAATAGGAAAGTTTGTATTTTTTGAATATTATTATGATTGTTCTAGATGTAAAATTTTGTGCAAATTTCAAAAATGAAAACCGTTTCTTTCTACGACAAGTAGAAAAAAAGTTATTCAACTTTTTCTGAGGGTGCCTCTCATTTTCCCCAAAATACACAAAATGGCGGTTATCTAGAGAACCGATCGAAACCGCTCATGCATATGGGAATGATTATTGTTGGAAATGATCCCATATATCTACTGTAGGCCGTTGTCCCTATAATTCTGGACCACCCTGTATGTACAGTAATAGTAGACGTAAAAAATTATTATCTCGCTCTATTGAACATTTGCGCCTGGTTGACTATCATTCTGAATTTTCAACTTGGAAATTTTGAAAATTAATATTATTTCCATTCCAATTTCAATTCTTCTAATACTGCATCTTCTTCAGTTCATGCATGGTTCGTCATTAAGAACATACCTAACTATGAAATTAAATGTAGGATTGTAGGAACTAGGAAACCTTCTTCAGTTCATGCATGGTTCGTCATTAAGAACATACCTAACTATGAAATTAAATGTAGGAACTAGGAAAGTGTGATAGCATGGCAGCTTCTTCAGTTCATGCATGGTTCGTCATTAAGAACATACCTAACTATGAAATTAAATGTAGGAACTAGGAAAGTGTGATAGCATGGCAAGTACCAAATTATTAAGAGATGAAGAGGAAAGTAAGTCATTTTCTTTCCACTTAATGAAAACATTCCGCTCAAAAGTTATACGATAACATTGGTCAAGTCAAACTTAATGAGAACATTCCGCTCAAAAGTTATACGATAGCATTGGTCAAGTCAAGTCCTCAAGTCAGACCCACCTGTTGGGACAAAATTCTTCCTCATCAATATGATGACTACGATAGCATTGGTCAAGTCAAGTCCTCAAGTCAGACCCACCTGTTGGGACAAAATTCTTCCTCATCAATATGATGACTACCTGAGTACCTGAGTGGCTTTCCAATATATTGTAAGTGGGAGACCCTGTCGTTTTAGTGCAGTTCATGTTTCTGTTGATTATATTTTTCATCCATTGTGAACCCAGTAGACACGGTCCATCTCTCTCACTCATCATTCATTCCCTTATTACCCTCTCTCTCCCTCCCTCAGTTTCAGTTCAATGCATCTCCTCTCATACATTGAAAAATATATCTCCCAATTCTATTGTCACTCCTCTTCCCTCTTTATCTCTCATCCACAGTCAATACTCTCTCCAAAGAGATATTATAGAGGGAGAGCCCTCTATAATATCTCTTTGTCTCTTGAAATTGTCGGGACTTGAACTCACTCCTCTTCCCTCTTTATCTCTCATCCACAGTCAATACTCTCTCCCTCTCCCTCTATAATATCTCTTTGTCTCTTGAAATTGTCGGGACTTGAACTTTTTTTTATTTTATTTATTTAGTCAGTAGTTATTTACACAGATAGTCCCTCTACTCTCTACTCCCTACTCTCCTCACTCCTCTTCCCTCTTTATCTCTCATCCACAGTCAATACTCTCTCCCTCTCCCTCTATAATATCTCTTTGTCTCTTGAAATTGTCGGAACTTGAACTTTTTTTTATTTTATTTATTTAGTCAGTAGTTATTTACACAGATAGTCCCTCTACTCTCTACTCTCCTACTAGAGCTAGACTGACATGATATGAATATCTTGAACTTTTTTTTATTTTATTTATTTAGTCAGTAGTTATTTACACAGATAGTCCCTCTACTCTCTACTCCCTACTCTCCTGCTAGAGCTAGACTGACATGATATGAATTCATAGTACGGGAATGAAATATTCATTTCATTTATTTACTTTGTGTCACGCCACGGCCAGTCAGTTCTTTTATAGTTTCTGCTGACTTAGCACTCTTTTGCTTCGGTCTAGAACCTAGAGGGTCCCAGGAGAGAATGTTGCAGGGAGACTTATAATTGATTCTCCAATTAATAATTTTTTTTGCTTCGGTCTAGAACCTAGAGGGTCCCAGGAGAGAATGTTGCAGGGAGACTTATAATTGATTCTCCAATTAATAATTTTTTTCTTGTAATTGATTCTCTAATTAATAAAATAAATACCATTCCCAAACTCCTGTTTTATTTCTTCGTTCTAAAAACCTTTCCCCGTCGTGAGAGCTGACTTAGCACTCTTTTGCTTCGGTCTAGAACCTAGAGGGTCCCAGGAGAGAATGTTGCAGGGAGACTTATAATTGATTCTCCAATAATTTTTTTCTTGTAATTGATTCTCCAATTAATAAAATAAATACCATTCCCAAACTCCTGTTTTATTTCTTCGTTCTAAAAACCTTTCCCCGTCGTGAGACGTTAATTCTCGACAGGCTATCTACAAAATAGGTACCCGTCACATTTGGAAATGCATTTCATTTCACTACTCATAGGTACTTCATTTCTAAGCTCCTCGCTCTCTAAACATCATGTTGGATTGTCCACTACCCTTTACTTTATCCTTAACGATACACATTGATATCTTCTCTCACGAGATCATTACACATTACATGGGGTTTGTGTTCAATAATGGGATGAGGAACACATTGCCTGGTTTGTCAGGAAGAAGAGAATTACAGATGATATGAACACCTATAGATACATAATGAAGACAGTAACTTGACAATGAGAATATGTGTCGAGACTCCAATTCAATCTTGTGGTGAGTTCCACCGCCAATGTGAAATTATTTGCTTCTGTCACCTTGCAAACCCTATCCGTCCGGCATCCATAGCAGGTAATGGTAAAGCTTCATGAAGTTCTATTCAATAATGATGAATTTGAGTGGGCTTTAGGGTCAAAGGGAGCGTAGATGTGTGTGTGTGTGTGTGGGGGGGGAGAGAATTGAAGCATGTCAATCCATAGGGTCATGGGATGTGGATGTGTGGGAGGAAGGGGGGGGGATGCAAGGACGTGGAAAAAATGACCCGTCATTTTCAATTCTCCCATCCTATTCCTCATGAAATATCTAAATGTAAATTATGCTAACTGGTTACTGGTTATTAGTGTATTGTAATCATAAAATCGATAGGACGACCCTATGTCTGCACTGTTTGGCACATCAGCTAGCTCTCCATGAGAACAAATTTATTTTGAATCATGATTTATTATTGGATGTGGATGTGTGGGAGGAAGGGGGGGGGATGCAAGGACGTGGAAAAAATGACCCGTCATTTTCAATTCTCCCATCTCCCATCCTATTCCTCATGAAATATCTAAATGTAAATTATGCTAACTGATTACTGGTTATTAGTGTATTGTAATCGTAAAATCGATAGGACGACCCTATGTCTGCACTGTTTGGCACATCAGCTAGCTCTCCATGAGAACAAATTTATTTTGAATCATGGGTTTACATCGTTTGGTGAAAGAAAATTTCGGAAAAGTCGTACCATTTTCCAGTAGCACAGGAATCGTACTCCTTATTGCCAATCAGTACTACTGGAAAATGGTACGACTTTTCCGAAATTTTCTTTCGCCAAACGATGTAAACCGCCGTTTTGCATATCGCCTTATGGTCAGTCAGCTAATTTTCGCACTCCTTATGGCCAATCAGTTGAATTTTGTGTAATCAGTTTTTTAGGTATACCCGTGTCAGATACTCCTCTTCCAGCGTTTATCTCACACGTTTTTCCTCTCCTACTTTTGTTATTTTTATTCTTCTTTCTGTTTTTCTTTGTTTCTCACTGCTTCTGTTCCTTGTTTTTCTTCTTAGTTATTGTTGTTTGTTTTTAGTCCGTCCTTCCTTTATTATTACAATAGTAATAAAAAGGTATAAGGGACGGACTATTGTATTCGCTTCGTTGTCGACTGTGTTTCTGTCAGTCAGTCTGTCTGTTCCCATAGAAGGACTTATCCAAACCTGGTCGACCTATATATCAAATTAAAGGTCTTTTTTCTGTCTGTTAGTCTGTTCCCATAGAAGGACTTATCCAAACCTGGTCGACCTATATATCAAATTAAAGGTCTTTTTACCAGGATCACGAAAATAGTGGTGCAAATTTTGTCCAGAGAAAAGCCAAAAAAAGCATCCTTGGGCCCTGTTTCCAGAAGGTACGGTTCGGCCGTTATTCCGGACCAAAGTTTCGCTATTTAGGGCTATACAGGGAAAAAGCTCAAAAGGAACTAGTGCTTCTCACAACTTTACCTTTAGCCACAGGTCGCTCAAATTTTGCAGACAGCTTCCATACTTAATGCTGATCCAAAGTGTCCGCGGGTCGGAACTCGAGAAATGTAGGGTTGGGGCGCTATTTAACGCCAAATCTTTGAAAAAGCTCAAAAAGATTTCGCAATGCTCAGGCCCGGATTCGATTCCGGCGGCGTCAAAGTTTTTCCACCTCTGTGTTTGGAATTCAGGGTGCACTCAGCCTCGTGAGGACAATTGAGTAGCTAATTTAATCGAGTAGCGATCAGTGGCGGCATTACCAGTGTAAAAAGATTATTGACATGTGAAAATGGATTGCTAAGGAGGCACTTGGTAATGCTGTGATATCCACTGAAGTTGTGATATATTCTATTCTATTTGTTCTGCCTATTCTATTCTATTCTGTTCTATTCTATTCTATTCTATTCTATTCTAATTTAGGGCTATACAGGGAAAAAGCTCAAAAGGAACTAGCGCTTCTCACGACTTTACCTTTAGTCACAGGTCGCTCAAATTTTGCAGATTTGTCCTGCCTGTTCTATTCTATTCTGTTCTATTCTATTCTACAGATGTTCGCTGGGAGTTCAACGTGACTCTTCTGTTCTACGAGACAGACTATCTGCACAGCGTCGCGTCGGATATTTCCGACATTCTCACGATCATTCACGAGTTCTCCCGCATCTTCTCGAAACACTTGAAACTGTTCGTCATCGAAGACGCGAAGGTAAAGTACGAGATTTGACGAAGCATAAAATTACATTACGAACTTTGACGAAGGCACAAATTTAAATTACGAACCTTGACGAAGACACAAATTTACATTACGAACGTTGACGAAGACACAAATTTAAATTACGAACGTTGACGAAGGCACAAATTTACATTACGAACGTTGACGAAGACACAAATTTAAATTACGAACGTTGACGAAGACACAAATTTACATTACGAACGTTTTCGCACTCCTTATGGCCAATCAGTTGAATTTTGTGTAATCAGTTTTTTAGGTATACCCGTGTCAGATACTCCTCTTCCAGCGTTTATCTCACACGTTTTTCCTCTCCTACTTTTGTTATTTTTATTCTTCTTTCTGTTTTTCTTTGTTTCTCACTGCTTCTGTTCCTTGTTTTTCTTCTTAGTTATTGTAGTTTGTTTTTAGTCCGTCCTTCCTTTATTATTACAATAGTAATAAAAAGGTATAAGGGACGGACTATTGTATTCGCTTCGTTGTCGACTGTGTTTCTGTCAGTCAGTCTGTCTGTTCTTTATTATTACAATAGTAATAAAAAGGTATAAGGGACGGACTATTGTATTCGCTTCGTTGTCGACTGTGTTTCTGTCAGTCAGTCTGTTCCCATAGAAGGACTTATCCAAACCTGGTCGACCTATATATCAAATTAAAGGTCTTTTTACCAGGATCACGAAAATAGTGGTGCAAATTTTGTCCAGAGAAAAGCCAAAAAACAATATATCAAATTAAAGGTCTTTTTACCAGGATCACGAAAATAGTGGTGCAAATTTTGTCCAGAGAAAAGCCAAAAAACATAAATTTCCACATCACTGTATTAAAATGTCTCTCCTGAAAAGTAGCAAAAATCACATAGGCCGTTCTTCTTGGGAATGATTCATTTATTATTATTCAACTTTTTCCTCGGAAAATTTGGTCTGACGCTTTAAATTTTGTGAAGTAAAAAATATAATATGGTACGTTCCTGTTTGCAACTTGCACCTTTCCTCGGAAAATTTGGTCTGACGCTTTAAATTTTGTGAAGTAAAAAATATAATATGGTACGTTCCTGTTTGCAACTTGCACCATTATTACCATGAAGCTTGTTAACACCACAACGCTGCAAAGGCAAAAATGAGTGGAAAATTAATTCAAGTATATTTCATAGGGAAGAACTAATATTTATTTAGTGACCTCTTCTACCCGCCAGACATTTTAATTAAAAGTGATATATTTATGTAAAATACGTTGTGGTGGTGGAGGTGATTGTTTATTCGAAAAATCAATGATAATGATAATAACCGTAAGATAGATATAGACATACAGTAGGGGTAGTGGAGTCTCACACTATTCATTGAGGCTATTTCATTATTACAGGTCTATTATAGCTTGCACCATTATTACCATGAAGCTTGTTAACACCACAACGCTGCAAAGGCAAAAATGAGTGGAAAATTAATTCAAGTATATTTCATAGGGAAGAACTAATATTTATTTAGTGACCTCTTCTACCCGCCAGACATTTTAATTAAAAGTGATATATTTATGTAAAATACGTTGTGGTGGTGGAGGTGATTGTTTATTCGAAAAATCAATGATAATGATAATAACCGTAAGATAGATATAGACATACAGTAGGGGTAGTGGAGTCTCACACTATTCATTGAGGCTATTTCATTATTACAGGTCTGTTATAGCTTATAGCCGTAGCCGCCAGTGAATTGAGAGGTGTTGGGTTCAAATCTCAACTTCAAAAATTTAGCAAGAAAATCAATGGTTTGATGTAGGAGTGGTTGTATTTTCTTGCTGTTTGATGTAGGGTGTATAGATATAGACATACAGTAGGGGTAGTGGAGTCTCACACTATTCATTGAGGCTATTTCATTATTACAGGTCTATTATAGCTTATAGCAGTTATAGCCGTAGCCGCCAGTGAATTGAGAGTAGAGGTGTTGGGTTCAAATCTCAACTTCAAAAATTTAGCAAGAAAATCAATGGTTTGATGTAGGAGTGGTTATACTTTCTTGCTGTTTGATGTAGGGTGCACTTAGAACAGTTTAATTATTGTCAGGGTTCCGCCAAAGGATTTGTTGTTGAAAAAGGGTGCCGCAAGCTACGAGACAGGCTGGGGAGGTCTGCAGAATATGTATTCTACCTATGGTTCGTTGTTTTTCTTTCATTATTTTTTATTAGAATTTGAAAAACATTCTAGTTTTGTGCAAAGCTTCCTTTTTGGGGGAATATCCTTGCCAAAAGTCAAATAGAGCAGCACAATTTCACAAATCAAAACTCGGTATGAAAACGTAGGAAAAACAGGGACATGAAAACTTGTACCATGCTTATTATTATGGTTGTTGATTTGCCCTACTTGAAAGAAGAAAAAATGAGAGAGAATAAGAAATTGTCATTTTAGAAAAAATAATAGAAAGTAAACAAAAAGTAAAATTTGGTCTGATGTTTGATCGTGTTGTTGCAAAAAGAAATCTGCGTTTTGTAAAAGTTATTGCGTAATATTACAGAAGAAATCACTGAAAAACATGGAATAACCAAATTTCAATTAACCATTGTAACATAACATCACAATATTTATCCAACTCCTTCATATCTACCTAAAAAATAAATGAAAAGTGGAATGCGAGCTTTAATTTGTTTTAGAAACGAAATAAACCTGTAACACGCGGAGCCCTCACATACAAAATCAACAGGCAGGCAGCTCTAATGCTTTTTGAAGAAACCTTTTAATGAAGCCTTTGGTTTCTCGATATAACTTTGTCGAAATATGTAGCTATAGCCCCATTACATATTACTGATGTTCATTACCTATTACATAGTAGCTAGATGTATGCTATATGGAGAAAGTTCCGCTATGATGTCAAAGTAGAATACGTACACATTAACAAGTTTATTAAAAGCCTTCTCATTTTACGCTGTACCAAACCGTATACTATAATGTAACGGTGTAAGTTTGACGCTGTTTTGAGAGATGTTGTATCAATGAGTAAGTGAATATTTATGGATGTGTGATTTAAGTTTAAGTGTAAAGATTTTTAAATAAGTGTTGAAGTTTTCTTAATGGATATACTCGTACATAATATTGAGTAGATGGAATTTTAAAGGAACAAGGCCCTATCCTATGTACCCTACCTATTAATTATGTAGATTGTAGGTATTTTGTACCTATGTATAGGTATGGATAATGTCTGTTACATGTTAATGTTGACATAGGTAACACATAGCACTCAATCACTCCTTAGGGAAATTCTACTCTCTACTGCTAGCTCGGTTTTTCTATTTTTATAATAGGTAACACATAGCACTCAATCACTCCTTAGGGAAATTCTACTCTCTACTGCTAGCTCGGTTTTTCTATTTTTATATCTCTTTTTCTCTTTTTCCCACTTTAAATTTTTTATTTCCCTCTCTCTTCTCTCTCTACATCACAGTGGGCCATGGGGTTGAGTCATTCTAGTTCCAGACCTAGGTATACATACTAGAATTTTATTGTAGGTACCTAGTACGTAGTACAGTATAATTTTATCGCTTTTTCTCGGTTGTCCATCCGTAATCCTGACTTCTTTTTTTTTTTTATCTGACTTGTTTTCAGCTTTTATTCTTCTCTTCGTATGTAAATGTAAACTTTATCGGCACAAGTTACCAAACAGAGAAAGGAGCTGGTGTCTGTCTGTGCCTTCATGTGTCCTTTCTTAGCTTACCCACGTCATACAATATCCCCCTTCCTTCCTTCCTCCCTCCCTCAATTCAGAATTCTTTGGAAAATTAATGTTTTAGTGTGTAATGTGAAATGATAATAGAACACCATTTTTCTTTTCACATACCCAACATTACATTTTGAACTTTGAACGCGAAACTTAGTTCATCCGCCATTTTCCCATGCCGCGAGCTGAGGGAGGGAGAGATTTTGAGGAGGAGAAAAGTTAAACGCCAAAGTTTTTGTGTAAAGTTCGCAGTTTTCGCGAAAAGTTGAGCTCGCTCTCGACCTTTCTGTGTTAGGTACTGGAAGATTTAATTTATTTTTAGTCTTTATTTATTTTTCTATTCGTGGTACAAGGGAGGAAGGTAAAAATAATGTTTCATGCAATTAACAAGATTTTTCTCGACTTGTTATGTTGAGTTTTATTTGAAGAAGAGAAGAAAATGGCCGGAGAAAGTAGAGAGGAACTCTAGCGTTGGGTGGAAGAGCGCCTTATACAATATTTAATCAGCTCCCCTGGCGATTGACGATGATGTAGTGTAGTTAGTAAAGTTCATTTCCACTTGCTTTGCACACAAGAGACCCAGGTTTGATGTCTGATTATTTCTGGTACTTGGTCTGTATTTTTCCTGTCACCGGATCTGAATAATTCTATATTCGGGTCAACAGTAATTGAGCCCGGTTGATCGGGCAATCGGGCCTGTTGAAATGACCATGGCCTTTCTATGCTAAATGGGCACCACTCAGCCAGGTAAAACAAGACCTTGAAGCGAAATGAGAAGAGAAAGAACATAATTAGGGTAAGTGTACCATTTATTCGCCCACCTAAAAAACGTACCATTTATTGGCCCACCTGTACCATACGCGACATAAGGCTGAAGTGGACGAACTTTTTCAAGATCCAATTTCATCAAAAAAAAGGGCTTAAAGACTGCTATCGAACCAGTGCTATTCAAAAATTGTAGTCATAAAAACAAAAATTAGAAAAATAAATGTGGGCAGGTGGGCCAATAAATGGTACGTTTTTTAGGTAAGCGAATAAATGGTACACTTACCCTATATCATCAATGAGCAATTTTCTTGTAAAGATGTGAGAGAGCTCCAAATTGTTCACTCACAAATTGTCACCCTTGCCAGCATTTCTCAATATAGGGGTAAGGGTCTCTCATTATACTGCTCAAATTTTATTCTAGGCGACCACTTCCCTATAGATTGTGGTTGATTTCTCAAATAAAATAACAAACCTTGTCTTGTCCAAAATATCGAGACCGATAGAAAATGAAGTTTCTCAAAACATTCATTCATTTTAATTCAATTTTGCTGTACCTTTTCCCAATTTTATTTGGAACATTGTTAGAGAGAGTATCCAAAACTTGGTCTGTTGAAGCTCACTTGCTGGGTTATTTGAAACGTCTGTGTTGAACATTTCACCGCTGCATTAGTTGGTTTACGCACCGCTGTGTCGCGTATTGCGTGATTCACGCACCGTTTGAAACGTCTGTGTTGAACATTTCACCGCTGCATTAGTTGGTTTACGCACCGCTGTGTCGCGTATTGCGTGATTCACGCACCGTTAAGGTGGATTTCCACCAACGCGACTTTTGCCGCGCGACAGAGTCGCGCGATAAAAATCGCATAGTGGAAACGTGTCGCGCGACACGAAAAAAAGTCGCGCGACCATGCGACTTCTATCCGATGAAAGTCGGTCCGGATCAAAGGAATGTCGCGTAGCAATGCCAGTGGAAATTCACGCACCGTTAGAACTGATTTATGGCACTGTATAATTACCGTCATATGATGCACGAGAAGGAGGAGGTGGTGGTCATATTGGCAACGTTGGGGGAGGGGAAGTAATACTCTTGGCAACGTTGTACAGAGGCCTCACTCCTCGGTAAATCACCATACTACCGTATAGTATCTTTATCAATTGTCGTATTTTATTTAACATCTAACCGGTTTATTCAAGGTCACTACCTCCCCTCACATGGAAGTGTGTTTATGACGTGAGGGGCGTTAACCACTTTTAGGTTTACGTTTCCCCTCTTGCCATACTAAACCAAGCTCTAGACTGCGGTTAACGATGGAGTCGCCATTTTTTTCCCGGTTAATGCGAACAGCTGATTTTTTTAATCAGCTGATTATCCCCACTGCAATAAGGAATACGAAAATTAGCTGACTGACCTCCAGGCAATATGCAAAACAGCGGTTTACATCGTTTGGTGAAAGA
>NW_007380316.1:25495-26441 GCF_000475195.1 Diaphorina citri | reverse complement strand
AAATTTCAACACTGTTTTCACTTGAAGCGCGAGAAGAAGAAGAAGAAGAAGAAGAAGAAGAAGAAGAAGAAGAAGAAGTTGAAAGGGAAAGGGAAGAAGAATTGGAGGAGGAGCTGAAGAGAAGAAAAATTGGAAGAAGGAGGATGAGGAGAAGGGGTGAACGAGGGTGATATAAAGAGGTTAGGAAGGAGAAAGTAGAAGGAGAAGATGCGGAAAAAGAGGAGGAGGAGGAGATGGAGATGAGAAGGAAGAAGAATAGAAAGAAGAGGAGGGAAGGAAAATGGAGGACTAAGAATAGGAAGAAGAAAATAGAGGAAGAGGAAAGAATATGAGAAAGAGAAGAAGGATCAAGAAGAAGGAGAAAAAAATGAAGGAATGATAAAAGAGGTGGAACAGAAAGAGGAGATGAAGATAGACAGAGATACGAAAGGAGATAAGGAGAAATCGAAGAAATGATCGAAGAGAAGAAAAAGGAATAATACGAGACGAAGAAGGAAAAGATGGAATAGCACTCCTAAGGATAAGGAAGAAGAAGAAGAGGAAGAAGAAGGAGAAGAAGAAGAAGAGGAAGAAGAAGAAGAGAACGACGAAGAAAGCAAAAAAGAAGACGGAAAAGATGGAAGAAGAAGAAGAAAGCAAAAAAGAAAAAGATGGAAGAGGAAGAAGAAGAAGAAGAAGAAGAAGAAGGAAAAGAGGTGTTGGGTGAAAATGGAATCCGTATGATGTAATATATGATGACAGTATTACAGTCAGAAAAAGAAAGACAGAGATGAGAATAGAACAATAAGAAGAGAGAGAGAGAGAGTAGGAGATACTTATTTTAAAAGGAAAGCGAGAGAGATGGAGAAAAAAGAAATATAGAGAGACAGAGACAGAGAGAGAGAGAGAGAGAGAGAGAGAGAGAGAGAGAGAGAGAGAGAGAGAGAGAGAGAGAGAGAGAGAGAGA
>NW_007380316.1:22819-24752 GCF_000475195.1 Diaphorina citri | reverse complement strand
ATTTCTCTTCACCATCCTCCTTCGGTGGCAGGCTCTTGCTTGGAATAGGGAAGTCCTATTATTACGGGGTCCCGTGGGGGGATAATAAATCCCTCTATCACACCATTTCAAAAAAAAAAAAAAATAGAAAGTAAAAAAAAAAAACATTCCGTATGAACGCCGCGTATTTATTTGAATATGCAATACGTAATGATAAAATGAAGCAACTATTGGTGGAGACGTCAATTTCCTCAATTTTTTTCCAGCCCTGGTGGGTAAAGCGTCTGCAAAGGAAAGCCCTTGGAATTCGCCCTAAATACTTCCCTGATATCTGTAGGTAGGAGAATCGTATAAGGAAAGCGCTATAGTACGATTTTACAGGGAAGGCACGTATTATTATATTCATTATAGTCGAATGCATCAAGTCAAAGCGAAAGAAATGAGAAAGATAAGAAAGTAAAGTACCTACCAGATACAGCAACATAGGAGAGAGAGAGAGGGAGAGAGAGAGAGAGAGAGAGGGTAGAAAGAGAGGGAGAGAGAGAGAGAAAGAGAGAGGATAGAAAGAGAAAGAGAGAGAGGGGATAGAAAGAGAGAGAGGGGGAGAGAGAGAGGATAGAAAGAAAGAGAGAGAGATAAAGAATGGGAGAATGAGGGAACGAGAAGAAGAAACAGACATAGTGAGAAAGACAGAGAGGGAAAAGGGGAGATAAAGATAAAAGGGGAGAGGGAGAGAGAAATACATACCGAGAGGAAGAAAATACAGGATGGGAGAGAGGAGAAGAGTGAGAACGAGAAGGAGAAACAGACAGAGACACAACTAGAAAGACAGAAAGGGAGAGAGAGAGAGAGAGAGAGAGGGGGGGGAAGAAAGATACGATACAGGATATACAGAACAAGGACACAGCTAGAAAGAGGAAAAGGAGAGAAACACTAGACTAAAGGAAGAGAAAGAAAGACAGAGAGAGAGAGGGATAGAGAGAGAGAGAGAGAGAGGAAGAGGGATAGAGAAAGAGAGAGAGAAAGAGAGAGAGAGGAAGAGAAAGACAAGACTAAAGGAAAGACAGAGAGAGAGAGGGATAGAGAGAGAGAGAGAGAGAGAGAGAGAGAGAGAGCGAGCCAGACTATCAACTTTCCTGTTATGATAAAGCGAATGCTTCTAACCTAATTTGTCTGAAAGTGCATACAGACCTGCGGCATTGCGGAAAATCCGTAGGTATAAAGTTACGAATTCTACGAACACTTCCGCGACAGAGCTGGGGAAATCAGTTGCGCTACGGCTCTATACCTACCTTTTTTTTAAATTAGGTTTCCGGGACAGGGCTGGGGAAATCAGTTGGGCTTCCGGTCCGTACCTTCCTTTTTTTTTTTTTTTTTTATTGTTATTATTATTACATTTTTTTTCGTCTGTGGCACAAGCTCTGCTTATCAGATGGGTATACCATTTATAAAAATTCAGTATGTTCTGAGAGTTATGTTGAACAAGTGATAAATGGAAACCTAATTAATTAATTAAGTAGTTAATTATTTGTGATTTTGTAGTGTATTCATGTTCTCACAGGTTGAATATCTAAATTTGCCGCTCAGCGCTGCGGCATATCGCAGTTGTGTGCGGCCTTTTACTAAAAAAAGGGGGGAGCTCAGCAGAGTTAATAGGTCCTTCTTCCGTGAAAAGCCAATTAGTGCTACAACGCCCTCTGTCTCTGTCTCTCTTATAGGGTAGGGAAGGGAGAAACGAGACAGGAAATGGAATTTTTATCAAAGGAAAATTTCGCGGGATTTTGTACCTAGGTAAATAAGTAAATATATTTCTATGTGATTATAGAAGTAGGGTAAGTGTACCATTTATTCGCCCACCTAAAAAACGTACCATTTATTGGCCCACCTGTGGGTCTACGCCACATAAGTCTGAACTGGACGAACTTTTTCAAGATCCAATTTCATCAAAAGTAAG
>NW_007380316.1:18644-22789 GCF_000475195.1 Diaphorina citri | reverse complement strand
TCTGAACTGGACGAACTTTTTCAAGATCCAATTTCATCAAAAGTAAGGGCTTAAAGACTGCTATCGAACCAGACTGCTATCAAAATTGTAGTCATAAAAACAAAAAAGGTAGTACATTAGGGGTAGTACATAGAAGATGTAGGGAAGGTAGGGGTAGTACATAGGAGATGAAGGGACGGTAGGGGTAGTACATAGAAGATATAGGGAAGGTAGGGGTAGTACATAGGAGATGAAGGGACGGTAGGGGTAGTACATAGAAGATGTAGGGAAGGTAGGGGTAGTACATAGAAGATGTAGGGAAGGTAGGGGTAGTACATAGAAGGTGTAGGGAAGGAGATGTAGGGAAGGTAGGGGTAGTACATAGGGAAGGTAGGGGTAGTACATAGGTAGTGCATAGGAAATCTAGGGAAGGTAGGGGTAGTACATAGGTAATGCATAGGAGATGTAGGGAAGTTAGGGATAGTACATAGGAGATGAAGGGGCGGTAGGGGTAGTACATAGAAGATGTAGGGAAGGTAGGGACTAGGGATGCATTGTGGAAAACCTGGGCTCTTAGTGGAAAGCTGGGCTCTACATAGATGCAAAGTAAGGATTGTAAAAACGTAGTAACGACCGTACATACTCAACGTAGAGGATTTGTTCCAATTAAAATTTTGTACTTTCTACTAGACCAGGGGTCGGAAATCTTTTCAATGCACGGGCGCAATCGAGGAGCTGGGTGCAAAAAGGGAAATATGGATTTTTTTTCCCTTTTTGCGTAAAACTTCCAGGGTTTGAACTGCAGTGATAACTTTTTTTTTTGATGAGTTACAGCGTTTTTTTGTAAACATACCTACTTTTCAAGGATTTTGATGAAAAATTGAAAACTTTAAAGTTAAATATCTCAGTTTGATGATTTTCATTTATTGCCCTTTTTGCACCCAGCTCCTCAATAATTGCTTGTTACTTTACCTTTTTTTCTGCAGATTACTGGTCTACCATCGAGAACGTCCTGACATTTCCTGCCAAGCTGTTACTCAAAGTTACCATTCCGTCCTGTGAAACTCAGGGCAACATCCTGTTGGTCCTGACATTTGTCATGTGTGCTATTTGGATGGCTGTCCTCACCTACATTATCATCTGGATGATCACCATATTAGGTAACTATGTACCTACCTAATATTAACGATTACCATAATTAAATTATTATTGTTAGGAAGTATTAGTAATTCTGTCATCAGTGGATGTGCTCAATGAACCAAAGCATAAATGTCTATGAAAAAAAAAAATAGGACGCTTTGTGCTAATGAGTTTAAATCAATCATGTTTCTGTTATTTGCGGTAAAGTCACACACACACACACACACACACACACACACACACACACACACACACACACACACACACACACACACACACACACACACACACACACACACACACACACACACACACACACACACACACACACACACACACACACACACACACACACACACACACACACACACACACACACACACACACACACACACACACACACACACACACACACACACACACACACACACACACACACACACACACACACACACACACACACACACACACACACACACACACACACACACACACACACACACACACACACACACACACACACACACACACACACACACACACACACACACACACACACACACACACACACACACACACACACACACACACACACACACACACACACACACACACACACACACACACACACACACACACACACACACACACACACACACACACACACACACACACACACACACACACACACACACACACACACACACACACACACACACACACACACACACACACACACACACACACACACACACACACACACACACACACACACACACACACACACACACACACACACACACACACACACACACACACACACACACACACACACACACACACACACACACACACACACAGACACACACACACGGACCAATGGCTGAAACTTTGGATTTAGGCTCTAGGGACCTCAAAACGTGTTTTGGCACTAAAAGCTGGCCATCGAAAATTGGACCCGATTACATTACTTTCCTCCCTATAGGATAAGGAAAGTAAAAACGGCTTAACTTGACTTAACTTCTTTTGACTTGGTATCTTCATGTCACCTTCTTAACTATTCCCAGAAGAAAAATATTTCCTTCTTATCACTCAATGTTCCCAGAAAATTGAGACATAAGGAGTTCGTCTGATCCCAGAAAATAGTGCAAATAGAAGAAGTAGTAGGTAGATACTAGGTACATACATAGAAGTACAATATTCCCAAAATGTCCGTCTGTGTTCCAGAAAATTATGCAAAAAGAAAAAATAGGAAGGTAAATACATACCTACTCTGCGTTTTACAAGAACATTCGGAAACTTCATTCAAAATTCATTATTGAAAACTCTTTTCGTCTTCTTTTTCCCATTCAAATTTATCTTTTTCTCTTCCATTTGTGTTCGTTTTCCTCTTTCTTATTCACTCTCAACTCAGTTTCCTCCAGTCTTCTTCTCCTTCCTCCTTCTCTCGATTTCTGCTTCTCTTCCTCCTCCTTCCAATCGTCCTTCTTCTTCCTCCTCTTCTCAATTTCCTTTTCTTCCATCTTCCTTTTTGTCCTCCTCTCTCTCTCTCGCACTTTATCATCCTCATTTTTCTTCTTCCTTCTCCTCTCAAACTTCTTCTTCTCCTTCTTCTTCTTCTTCCTTTCTTTTTCTTCAATTTCTTCCATCACTCAATTACACGTCCTCGTATTTCTTCTCTTCTGTGTGTTCCTCTTCTCCTTCTTTCCTCCTCCTCCTAATCTCTTCCTCCTTCTCCTTCTCCTTTTGTTCCCCCTCCTCCTCCTTCTTCTCCTCCTCCTTCTCCTCCTCCTCTTTCTGTTCCTCCTCCTCCTTCTCCTAATCTCCTCCTCCTTCCTAGTTCATCGCATTTTGTTCGTCATTTTCATCAGCGTTATTGAATTAACCTTTTCTCTGCTAACTAGCGACTGGGGGATTGGGGACCCTGGTGTTTAAATTACCTCCTAACCTTTTGCATTATTTTCCCACTTTTCCAAATTTTGCCACGACGGGGACGGGGAGGCTCGTGCAATTGGATTAACCTTTCATAAATAGCGGATATTAGGACCTTGTTAAAATTAACCTTTCATAAATGTAGCGGATGTTAGGACCTTGTTAAAATTAACCTTTCATAAATAGCGGATATTAGGACCTTGTAGTACATAGGATAGGGCAGGCAGGGGTAGTACATACATAGGTAGTGCATAGGAAATGTAGGGAAGGTAGGGGTAGTACATAGGAGATGAAGGGACGGTAGGGGTAGTACATAGGAGATGTAGGGAGGGTAGGGATAGTACATAGGAACCTATTCACAGGAGATGTTAGGGAAGGTAGGGGTAGCACATAGGAGGTCTAGCCATGTAGGGAAAGGACTAGGGATGTATGTATAGGGCAGGCAGGGGTAGTACATACATAGGTAGTGCATAGGAAATGTAGGGAAGGTAGGGGTAGTACATAGGAGATGAAGGGACGGTAGGGGTAGTACATAGGAGACGTAGGGCAGGCAGGGGTAGTACATACATAGGTAGTACATAGGAGATGAAGGGACGGTAGGGGTAGTGCATAGGAAATGTAGGGAAGGTAGGGATAGTACATAGGAGATGAAGGGACGGTAGGGGTAGTACATAGGAGATGTAGGGAGGGTAGGGATAGTACATAGGAACCTATTCACAGGAGATGTTAGGGAAGGTAGGGGTAGCACATAGGAGGTCTAGCCATGTAGGGAAAGGACTAGGGATGTATGTATAGGGCAGGCAGGGGTAGTACATACATAGGTAGTGCATAGGAAATGTAGGGAAGGTAGGGATAGTACATAGGAGATGAAGGGACGGTAGGGGTAGTACATAGGAGATGTAGGGAGGGTAGGGGTAGTACATAGGAGATGTAGGGACGGTAGGGGTAGTACATAGGAGATGAAGGGACGGTAGGGGTAGTACATAGTTGGGACTATCGATGGTGGATGGCAGGACAGTAGAGGTATACATTGTTGTTGGATTGAGTTTGATGTAGATGGATACATGATTGGGGCATGGTGAGGATGTAAGAGG
>NW_007380316.1:6689-17357 GCF_000475195.1 Diaphorina citri | reverse complement strand
AGGAGATGTAGGGAAGGTAGGGGTAGTACATAGGAGATGAAGGGACGGTAGGGGTAGTACATAGGAGATGTAGGGAAGGTAGGGGTAGTACATAGGAGATGAAGGGACGGTAGGGGTAGTACATAGGAGATGTAGGGAAGGTAGGGGTAGTACATAGGAGATGAAGGGACGGTAGGGGTAGTACATAGGAGATGTAGGGAAGGTAGGGGTAGTACATAGGAGATGAAGGGACGGTAGGGGTAGTACATAGGAGATGTAGGGAAGGTAGGGGTAGTACATAGGAGATGAAGGGACGGTAGGGGTAGTACATAGAAGATGTAGGGAAGGTAGGGACTAGGGATGCATTGTGGAAAAGCTGAGCTCTTAGTGGAAAGCTGGGCTCTACATAGATGCCAAGTATTAAGGATTGTAAAAACGTAGTAACGACCGTGCATACTCACGTAGAGGATTTGTTCCAATTAAAATTTTGTACTTTCTACTAGACCAGGGGTCGGAAATTTTTTCAATGCACGGGCGCAATCGAGGAGCTGGGTGCAAAAAGGGAAATATGGATTTTTTTTCCCTTTTTGCGTAAAACTTCCAGGGTTTGAACTGCAGTGATAACTTTTTTTCGATGAGTTACAGCGTTTTTTTGTAAACATACCTACTTTTCAAGGATTTTGATGAAAAATTGAAAACCTTAAAGTTAAATATCTCAGTTTGACGATTTTCTATGTAGGGAAGGTAGGGGTAGTACATAGAAGATGTAGGGACGGTAGGGGTAGTACATAGAAGATGTAGGGAAGGTAGGGGTAGTACATAGGTAGTGCATAGGAAATGTAGGGGTAGTACATAGGTAGTGCATAGGAAATGTAGGGAAGGTAGGGGTAGTACATAGAAGATGTAGGGACGGTAGGGGTAGTACATAGAAGATGTAGGGAAGGTAGGGGTAGTACATAGGTAGTGCATAGGAAATGTAGGGGTAGTACATAGGTAGTGCATAGGAAATGTAGGGAAGGTAGGAGTAGTACATAGGTAGTGCATAGGAAATCTAGGGAAGGTAGGGGTAGTACCTACATAATAGAAGATGTAGGGAAGGTAGAGACTAGGGATGCATTGTGGAAAAGCTGGGCTCTTAGTGGAAAGCTGGGCTCTACATAGGTAGATGCAAAGTAAGGATTGTAAAAACGTAGTAACGACCGTACATACTCACGTAGAGGATTTGTTCCAATTAAAATTTTGTACTTTCTACTAGACCAGGGGTCGGAAATCTTTTCAATGCACGGGCGCAATCGAGGAGCTGGGTGCAAAAAGGGAAATATGGATTTTTTTGCCCTTTTTGCGTAAAACTTCCAGGGTTTGAACTGCAGTGATAACTTTTTTTCGATGAGTTACAGCGTTTTTTTGTAAACATAGGTACCAACTTTTCAAGGATTTTGATGAAAAATTGAAAACTTTCAAGTTAAATATCTCAGTTGATTTTCATTTATTGCCCTTTTTGCACCCAGCTCCTCATATCTATTCAGGCCCTGAAGCTGGCGGGCGCATCAATTCATGGGGGCGCGGGGTTGCCCTAGAGAGTTAGAACATCTACACACGGAGCTACTGAAAAGAAGCTGATTATTAACCAGTTAAGGTAGAAACACACTATCATGTCACGTGAAGTCATGGGGCGTCAGAAAGATGTAGTTCAAAGTTTTCCCAAGATATTGTAGGTAATTTCGTTCAGGTTCACTACTATCTCGTCACGTGAGCTCACGAGACGTGATAGTAGTGTGGCTGTCCTGATCGGCATTACCTACAATATTATGGGAAAACTTTGAACTACATCTTTCTGACTCCCCATGATTTCACGTGACTTGACGATAGTTTGTTTCTACCTTAGTAACTCGAGTTACCTACTGAATGGTTTACTTTGATACACACCCTGAGCAATTAAATACCGGCAGCACGTGTAATCCTCGTCAGAATTCCTGGAATGAACAACTTACATACATACCTAGGTGTAAAAACGTGTTACCAAAGTCAAATGTCACATCATTAGGATGAGAAGAAAAAATCTGGTGTGAACATCACACGACTTTCCTTATCCTATTGAATGATGCTCATTTTTATGTTCTATATTGACTTTTACAATATCTCTAACCGTTTAGTCAGTATAGCTGAAAACCGCCAAAAAACGATCGAAAACCGCCAGAGAGAGAGAGAGAGAGAGAGAGAGAGAGAGAGAGAGAAGTTGATGAAATTTTATGTAAAGTACCTTACTCTCTATACTTACTTGAGTTGTTTATCTTCGGGCAATGTACATAGATAAATATATACATACCTAAATTTTATGTACTAAGTACATACATTTATACCTACATTACCTACATTTACATTTTAGCGGGAAAGTTTTGACCTAATTGAATTACCGGAGAGAGAGTGCTGGCGTTGGCGTATCACAGTGGTCACTGGAGAACTAAAGCAAGGAAAAGGAGAAGACGAAGAGGAAAGAGAAGGAAAAGAATGTGAAGAAGATGCAGAAGGAGGAGAAGAAGACGAAGAATAAGAATTTACGGTTCTGTTCAAAGAAGAAGACGAAGAAGGAGAACGAGGAATATGAGGAGGGGGAGAAGAAGAAGAAAAAGAAGAAGAACATGAAAAAGAAGGAGGAAAATAAGGAAAAGGAATGTTTGCTTGGAAGGATAGGAGAAAGCCAGTCCGCCAGGCGAGGGAATCAAACCCACAACCTAGAGCGCGGAAACTCCATTATTTTGCGTCACCCGGTACTCAGTCTAGTACTTTAGCACAGAAAATGTCTTCCTCACTTAGTCTGCTTTACTTTTTAGTCACCCGGTACTCTGTCTAGTACTTTAGTACAGAAAATGTCTTCTTCACTTAGTCTGCTTTACTTTTTAGTCACCCGGTACTCTGTCTAGTACTTTAGCACAGAAAATGTCTTCTTCAATTAGACTGCTTTACTTTTTAGTCAGCCGGTACTCTGTCTAGTACTTTAGTACAGAAAATGTCTTCTTCACTTAGTCTGCTTTACTTTTTAGTCACCCAGTACTCTGTCTAGTACTTTAGCACAGAAAATCTCTTCTTCACTAGAATTATTATTATTATTATTATTATTACCATTACCTGAAAGAGGTTGAGGGAAGAGTTAACAGTAATTTACTGACGAGTAAGTAAGTATATATGTATGTACCTGAGTATTTAGGAAAATCTAATATACCTATATCACCCATTGTATTTGACTCTGTTTCGGAAAAACACAATACCTGCGTACATTTTTTAATAGGTACGTACATACCTACCTATCTATACCTTTCTCTCTCTATATTCTCTCTCTCTCTCTATAACCATATTATCGAACAGGAGGAGGGGGAGAAAGAATGGTTGAGAAGGGGAGGAAGAAGAAGAAGGGAAAGAAGGGAGTAGAGGAGGAGGAAGAGGAGGAGGAGAATACCGAGAAGAAGAATGTGGAAGAAGAACAAGTTGGTTGATGGACGGTTTTGTTCGAAGAAGAAAAGAAGAAGAAGAAGTAGGAGAGTAAAAAGAAGAAGAAAACAAAGAAGAAGAAGAAGGAGAGGAGGAGGAGAGAAAAAAGAAGAAGAAAACAAAGAAGAAGAAGAGGAGGAGGAGAGAAAGAAGAAGAAGAAAAAAAGGGAGCAAACACTCGGATAAAAAACATATAAAATGCTCCAAACAAAAGCAATTTTGTTATGAATACACAATGAAGGGGAATAAAATGTTCGAATAAAAGGGAAAGAAGAAGAAGGGAGGGAAGAAGAAGAAGGGTTATAAAATGCTCCAAACAAAAGCAATTTTGTTATGAATACACAATGAAGGGGAATAAAATGTTCGAATAAAAGGGAAAGAAGAAGAAGAAGAAGAAGAAGAAGAAGAAGAAGGGGAAGAAGAAGTTGAAAGGGAAAGAGAAAAAGAATTGGAGGAGGAGCTGAAGAGAAGAAAATTGGAAGAAGGAGGATGAGGAAAAGGGGAGAAAGAGGGTGATATAAAGAGGTTAGGAAGGAGGGAAGAAGAAGGGGGGGGGGGAGGAGAAGAAAAATTGGAAGAACAAAGAATGAGGAGAAGAGGGAGAAGGGGAGAAAGAGAGATGAGATAAAGAGGTTAGCAAGGAGAAAGTAGACAACGAAGAGGAGGAGGAGGAGGAGGAGGAGGAGGAGGAGGAGGAGAAGGAGATGAGAAGGAATATGAGAAGGAAGAAGAATAGAAAGAAGATAGGAAAGGAAAAGGGAGGACTAAGAATAAGAGAAAAGGAAAGAATAAGAGAAAGAGAAGAAGGATTAAGAAGAAGAAGAAGAAGAAGAAGAAGAAGAAGAAGAAGAAGAAGAAGAAAAAAAAGAACAATACAAAACAAAACAAAAAAAAATGAAGGAATGATAAAAGAGGTGGAACAGAAAGAGGGGATGAAGATGGACAGAGATACGAAAGGAGATAAGGAGAAATCGAAGAGAAGAAAAAAGGAATAATACGAGACGAAGAAGGAAAAGATGGAATAGCACTCCTAAGGATAAGGAAGAAGAAGAAGAAGAGAGCAAAAAAGAAGAAGGAAAAGGTGGAAGAAGAAAGCAAAAAAGAAGAAGGAAAAGATGGAAGAAGAAGAAGAAGAAGAAAAGAAGAAGAAGAAGAAGAAGGAGGAGGAGGAGATGGAAAAGAGGTGTTGGGTGCAAATGGGATCCGTATGATGTAATATATGATGACAGTATTACAGTCAGGAAAAGAAAGTTTTCGTCTGTGGCACAAGCTCTGCCTATCGGATGGGTATACCATTTATAAAAATTCAGTATGTTCTGAGAGTTATGTTGAACAAATACCTAATAAATGGAAACATAATTAATTAATTAGTTAATTATTTGTGATTTTGTAGTGTATCATGTTCTCACAGGTTGAATATCTAAATTTGCCGCTCAGCGCTGCGGCATATCGCAGTCATGTGCGGCTTTTTACTAAAAAAAGGGGGGGGCCTCAGCAGAGTTAATAGGTCCTTCTTCCGTGAAAAGCCAATTAGTGCTAGAACGCCCTCTGTCTCTGTCTCTCTTATGGGGTAGGGAAGAGTTCAGGAAATTATCATCGAAGTAGGGAATCGAACCCGCGGCCTAACGCTTACAAAGCAGACGTGCTACCAACTAAGCTAACTAGGCTGGCCAATTTCAACCTTTGCTTTTAATTGAAAAGCGGATAGCATTCCGTGTAAAAACCACCTTTCTTCATAGCTGTTATTATTTCACAGTTTTCGAAGTTTCGACAAGCAAGAGGCATATGTGATACTGAATTTCAAGCTTTAGGTAGGATGTACATAGGTACTCCTATATAATTTTAAATTTTAACAGCGTACAGATAGAATCCTTTTCAGTTTCAGTTTTCAAAATTTCGACAAGCAAGCGGCTTGTGTAATTGACTTTCAACCTTTTTTCCTACAAATAACGTGTGGGGACGGGGTCGGCGTTTTTCATAAGCCTCTCAATCAGCCCTGGGCACCGCTTTGGGCTGACATTTGGTTTAGGCAACAAAAATTTTACGAGTGGATACCCTTCGCACTCAACCTTTGCTGTTTCTTTAGCAAGGGAAATTTCAGGCTGTTATCCTCCCTGCTTCAAATTATGTTAGCAATAACACCCCGTTAGAAAAGTCCTTGTGGACGTTAATAGATCTCTTCTTATATTTATCTTCGAAGTAGTATTTTGTAATATAAAGTAGTGTCGATAATTGCATTGGTGATAACTCCTCTCTCTCGCCATATAATGTATTCTCTCTCTCTCTCTCTATCAGGAACTGCATCGGCGGTGTAGTGGTCAATGAAGGAAGATCGCCTGATCATCAGAAGGGCGTGGGTTCTATCCCTCCCAGCAGCTGGGGTATCGAATTTTATTCTCAATAATATCCTCAACACTTCTTGCGAATTTGACTCAAAATACCTGATAGCTGCATCAGGTTGGATGCTACAAATTTTCTGCCTACCATTTACCAGAGAAAAATTAAGCTCCATTTTCCCCTCCTGAATACGCCCCTGATATCTATTCTTGTAAACTGCTCTAAAGCATTTTCTTTCTACTCCTCCTCCTCCTCCTTCTTCTTATACCTATTTTTTTTATTATTATTTTTTTAATTCACATATTTCTTGTTTACCTACCTACTTCAAAAATACTAAAACTCTGTTCTCAGAGGAATTCTTCAATTTACCTCTATTGAGATCGAACCTACGCTCTCCTGTTTAGCAGGACACCCACCGTGGTAGATAGGTTGGCATAAAATTCTGAAGACAAAAATCTGGCAATATTTATCATTCCTAGCTCCTGTGAATAATAATACACAATTAATATTATACATAGTGGTGGGGAGAGTGGGATATATCCCTATTTAGCAAAAAAATCAGGTTTGCTGGCTGACATCCAGGTTTTATTATTATTTTATTTTTCCTTTCATAAAATAAACTCTCATATGCAGTGAAATAATGAATCAAATAATTTCCATTGTTGTCAGATTTGTCGACGCTACAGTGTTGCCGAGGAGACAAATCGGTTGAAATTTGATTTTTTGCTTCCAGCAGTGATTCCATACCTCGGCTGGGATTGAACCCACGCCCTCCTGTTTACCAGGCGAGCGCCTTGACCACTACACCACCGAGGCAGGTTAGAAAGGGTCTTATGGGTCGCGAAATGGGCGGACGGTTTGTCCGATCTTGATCTAGGTAGCGGGTTGTGTTCCCGTGGGGCGAACTATATCCCATACAGACAAGGTTCGTTTTCAGAACGGCTGGCTTTTTCCTATCCCATCCTTCTTCTGTTTTAGCTTTCAGGACGATAAAACCTTCGTTTTAACAGTTTTCTCTATCGAACCTCTTGAAAAAAAGAAAAAAAAATACTTAAAATATATATTATGTACTCGTACTATGCAATGATTCGTGAGAATAATTTTCGTGAATGCGTCACTGTTTTAATTAGTATTATTTGTGCACTCCTGTAATATTCCTGCATAAAACTAGAACTAGAATGTAGTATGAGGTAGTACATAGGTATGCACAGGAGATGTTACGGAAGGTAGGGGTAGTACATAGAAGATGTAGGGAGAGTGGGACTGAAGGGAGGGACTAGGGATTTAGGGAAAATAGGGGTAGTACACAGGTAAGGAGGGATATTAGGACCTTGTTAAAATTAACCTTTCATAAATAGCGGATATTAGGACCTTGTTAAAATTAACCTTTCATAAATAGCGGATATCAGGACCTTGTTAAAATTAACCTTTCATAAATAGCGGATATAGGATCTTGTAAAAATTAACCTTTCATAAATAGCGGATATTAGGATCTTGTTAAAATTAACCTTTCAAAAATACCGGATATAGGACCTTGTTAAAATTAACCTTTCATAAATAGCGGATATAGGATCTTGTTAAAATTAACCTTTCATAAATAGCGGATATTAGGATCTTGTTAAAATTAACCTTTCAAAAATACCGGATATAGGATCTTATTAAAATTAACCTTTCATAAATAGCGGATATTAGGATCTTGTTAAAATTAACCTTTCAAAAATACTGGATATGGGATCTTGTTAAAATTAACCTTTCATAAATAGCGGATATTACGATCTTGTTAAAATTAACCTTTCAAAAATACCGGATATAGGATCTTGTTAAAATTAACCTTTCATAAATAGCGGATATTAGGACCTTGTTAAAATTAACCTTTCAAAAATACCGGATATAGGATCTTGTTAAAATTAACCTTTCATAAATAGTGGATATTAGGACCTTGTTAAAATTAACATTTTAATAGCGGATATTAGGATCTTGTTAAAATTAACATTTTTATGGATTAGTTTTAAAATCTCGACAAGCAAACGGCATTGAATTTTAACCTTTTCTCGTACAAAAAAACTTGTGGGGACCTATTTAAATCCACGGGTTCGATTCCTTCCCTTGGCGAACTTTAAATAGAACAGATAAGGTTGGTTCTCGGAACGGCTGGCTCTCTTCTATTAGTCCTATCCTGTCCTTCTTCTCTCTTCGATTTCGGACCGATGAGAGCTCGACTCTTATAAACCTCTTAAAAAAAAAAGAAGAAACCAAACCTCTTAAAAAAGAAGAAGAAAAATCCTCAATTATACAGCTTTACATCACACCTAGTGGAAGTCGGAGGAATGAAGCCTAAATATGTTGACCCTAATCCAAAACTAGTCCATAGGTCCATACGGACCACAATTGAACCCCTTTGTACATTATAAACACTCGTTGAAAACCCCGGTTGGAAAAGTCCCGAGCCGCCAGTCATTGTTTTTAGTCACCCGGTACTCTGTCTAGTACTTTAGTACAGAAAATGTCTTCTTCACTTAGTCTGCTTTACTTTTTAGTCACCCGGTACTTTGTCTAGTACTTTAGTACAGAAAATGTCTTCTTCACTTAGTCTGCTTTAATTTTTAGTCACCCGGTACTCTGTCTAGTACTTTAGTACAGAAAATGTCTTCTTCACTTAGTCTGCTTTAATTTTTAGTCACCCGGTACTCTGTCTAGTACTTTAGTACAGAAAATGTCTTCTTCACTTAGTCTGCTTTACTTTTTAGTCACCCGGTACTCTGTCTAGTACTTTAGCACAGAAAATGTCTTCTTCACTTAGTCTGCTTTACTTTTTAGTCACCCGGTACTCTGTCTAGTACTTTAGTACAGAAAATGTCTTCTTCACTTAGTCTGCTTTACTTTTTAGTCACCCGGTACTCTGTCTAGTACTTTAGCACAGAAAATGTCCTCTTCACTTAGTCTGCTTTACTTTTTAGTCACCCGGTACTCTAAAAAAAAAAAAAAAAGGAGTTTGTAGTGCTCCAAAAAGGAGGAGTTTTCAAAAATTCCTGTTTGGATTATTTAAAACTCCTTCTTTTTTTAGTTTCAAAACTGTTTTCTGCTCCCATTTTATTCAAAGTTGACCTGAAACTTGAGAGCTGAAGAGAGGGAAAGAGAGAAAGAGAGAGAGAGAGGAGAGAGAGAGAGAGAGAGAGAGAGAGAGAGAGAGAACGAGGGAAAGAAACTGAAACAGAGAGAGACAGACTACGTTTCTCTCATTTTAGTCAAAGTTGTCTGAGAAGAGCGAGAGAGAGAGGAAAGAAGTACAAGAAGGTGAGAGAGAGGGGGTGGGAAGAAAGAGTAAGAGGGAGAAGAAAGAGAGAGAAAGAGAGAGAGAGAGAGAGAAGTTGATGGAATTTTATGTAAAGTACCTTACTCTCTACTTACTTGAGTTCTTTATCTTCGGGCAATGTACATAGATAAATATATACATACCTAAATTTTATTTACTAAGTACATACATTAATACCTACATTACCTACCTATGTATTACCTACATTTACATTTTAGCGGGAAAGTTTTGACCTAATTGAATTACCAGACAGAGTACTGGCGTTGGCGTACCACATTGGTCACTGGAGAACTAAAGCAAAAGGAAAAGGAGAAGACGAAGAGGAAAGAGAAGAAAAAGAATGTGAAGAAGATGCAGAACGAGGAGAAGAAGACGAAGAATAAGAATAATTTACGGTTCTGTTCAAAGAAGAAGACGAAGAAGGAGAACGAGGAATATGAAGAGGGGGAGGAGAAGAAGAAGAAGACAATGAAGAAGAAGGAGGAAAATTAAGAAAAGGAATGTTTGCTTGGTAGGATAGGAGAAAGCCAGTCCGCCAGGGGAGGGAATCAAACCCGCAACCTAGAGCGCGGAAACTCCATTATTTTGCGGCATTATAATTTCTTGTTTTGACATTTATATGATCGATACACGAAGATGTTAAGTTATTCCCTAGAATTTCTTCTCTTGTTGTTTGTAATATTGTAGGAATCAAGGAAAACTTGTATAGTAGATTCAAATATTCTGTACATGCTCTTGTTCTTTTCTGTAAACAAATATTTACATCTCCAATCATTATAACATTATCAGTTTTCTTGATGGCATGCGTTAAGTACCATTCAATATCTTTCAAAAAGTCATCAACTTTTTTATCAGGTGGTCTATAAATTGCTAAAATCACGAAATTCATTTTGCTCATGTTATTTTCAATTTTGAAAAATATATTTTCGGCTTCATCCAAATCATAATAAAGATTTATTGAATGAGTAACATTTATATTGAATAGGTAACGATCTATGTAGCTACGAGCAATAAAACACAGCGTATGCTTTCATACATTGTCAGCGTTTTTCACCGTGGTAATCATCAGTCAGGCAATATTCCGTAGCCCTCTTCTTCCTTTTATACCTCTCCCATCTTCTCCTTTTCCCTTTTCTTCTTCTCCTGCTGCATTCCTTCTCCTCCCCAGTCCCTCCTACTCTCCCAATATCCTCTTTCCCCCCCACCACCTATCCTATTAGACTTTTCCATTTCTCTCCCAATTCCCTCTCTATTTTCAGCCCGTCCTTCCTTTATTATTACGATAGTAATAAAAAAAAAATCTGGTGTGAACGTCACACGACTTTCCTTATCCTATTAAATTATGCTTGGCTAGGTATCTTAGATATGATTTTGGCGGCTTCTCCTATAACTTTTGCAATATCTCTAACCGTTTAGTCAGTAGAGCTAAAAATCGCCAAAAAGCGTTCGAAAACGACCGAAATGAGGTCGAAATACAGCTAACCGTTACTCCGATGGTAATGAAAAGTACTTTTTTGGTGGTTTTAGGTATGACTTTGGGGGGGGGGGGGGGG
>NW_007380316.1:0-5934 GCF_000475195.1 Diaphorina citri | reverse complement strand
TACTCTGTCTAGTACTTTAGTACAGAAAATGTCTTCTTCACTTAGTCTGCTTTACTTTTTAGTCACCCGGTACTCTGTCTAGTACTTTAGTACAGAAAATGTCTTCTTCACTTAGTCTGCTTTACAAGGAAACAAAATGTCTGCCCGGAAAATGAGAACTGACACAATGCAATCTAATGAAGAGAAACAGGGAGCGAGAGAGAGAGAGAGAGAGAGAGAGACAGAGAGAGAGAGAGCCAGAGAGAGAGAGCCAGAGAGAGAGAGAGAGAGAATATAAGGAGGAGGCAAGAGAGAGTGAAGAGAGAGAGAGAGAGAGAGAGAGAGAGAGAGAGAGAGAGAGAGAGAGAGAGAGAGAGAATATAAGGAGAAGGCAAGAGCGAGTGAGAGAAGGAGGGAAGGAAAAATAGAAAGAGAGGAAGAGAGAGAAAGAGAACAATGGAAGCGAATGGGAAGACAGTAAGAAAGGACAGAAGGAAGAAGCAGGATAGAAAGGGAAAGAGAGAATTTTTGGAAAGAGCAGAAAATGAGAAGATAGGAGAGGAGACGGAGAGAACGAGAGAGATATAGCGAGAATATAGTACAAAGAAGACGAAGACGACGAAGAAGAAGAATAAGAAGGAGGAGGAGGGTGTGATAGTAGATATTTTAAGTTTTGATGGTATTTTTCCTGTTTTTATTATTTGCTGTATAAGGTGAGTTAGAATTGGCATAAATAAGTAACAATATTTCTTTAAATCTATAGGCCTTATTTGATCTATGCCTGGTCCAGTCATTCTCAAATCCAATATTATGTTGCCTATATCTCGTTCAGTTGGTTTCTTCAAATACATTGTTGTTAATTTAAATTGTTCTTCTTCTTTGAAGGTGTGATAGTAGATATTTTAAGTTTTGATGGTATTTTTCCTGTTTTTATTATTTGCTGTATAAGGTGAGTTAGAATTGGCATAAATAGGTAACAATATTTCTTTAAATCTACAGGTCTTATTTGATCTATGCCTGGTCCAGTTATTCTCAAATCCAATATTATGTTGCCTATATCTCTTTCAGTTGGTTTCTTCAAATACATTGTTGTTAATTTAAATTGTTCTTCTTCTTTGATTACTTCAACATCTAAAACTGGACCCATATTTTCTTCTTTTAAATCATTTATTTGTTTCAAAAATGCTTCATTGAAATCATTCGCCAACTGTTTGGTATTTTCTGTATTGAAATTTCTTTTTAATACAATATCATTTGGTTCTCTTTCTTTTCTATTCATCATTTTGTTTATAATCATCCATGCTGTATTGAAATTTCTTTTTAATACAATATCATTTGGTTCTCTTTCTTTTCTATTCATCATTTTGTTTATAATCATCCATGTTTTTTTTACTGTCACCTTTTGCTTGTTTAAATTTTTTGAAAAAGTATATTCTCTTCTGTTTTTTTATTACATTTGTAACTTTGTTTCTTTGCTGTTTGTATTCTTCATAGAAGAGTATATTGTTTTTATTATTTTTCCACTTTTTGTATAATTCTTTCTTTTTATTTATTTCCATTTTTATCATCCAATTTACCCAAGGTGTAATGTCATCTTTTTCATAAAGGTAAGAAGAGGAGGAGGAAGAAGAAGACGAAGAAGAAGGAGGAGGAGAAGACGAAAACAAAGAAGAAGAAGAGGAGGAGGAGGAGGAGAAAAATACTCGCACGTACATAGTACAATAGTGTGTCACCTTTTGCTTGTTTAAATTTTTTGAAAAAGTATATTCTCTTCTGTTTTTTTATTACATTTGTAACTTTGTTTCTTTGCTGTTTATATTCTTCATAGAAGAGTATATTGTTTTTATTATTTTTCCACTTTTTGTACAATTCTTTCTTTTTATTTATTTCCATTTTTATCATCCAATTTACCCAAGGTGTAATGTCATCTTTTTCGTTTTTAATTAATAATTTTGAAGATTTTTCATACAGTTCATCAAAATTCAGTTTAATTTGTTCATATATTTTATCGGGATCTTCCCATTGTTTAATTCCATTCCAATTTACTTTTTCAATTTCTTTACCTAACATTTTTTCATCGATAATTTTTATTGTTCTATTTCGAGATTGAATATTTATCATTTGGTTATTTATTTCAGAAGATATTTGCATGTTTATGTAATAGTGATCAGATAATTTTTCTTCTATAATAGCGGATGTAATGTAATTAATAATTTTGAAGATTTTTCATACAGTTCATCAAAATTCAGTTTAATTTGTTCATATATTTTATCGGGATCTTCCCATTGTTTCATTCCATTCCAATTTACTTTTTCAATTTCTTTACTTAACATTTTTTCATCGATAATGGTCAAATTCTCAAATAAATGAGGATAAAATTCCACACCTCGGCTGGGATCGAACCCACGCCCTCCTGATTACCAGGCGAGCGTCTTGGTTTTATTGTTCTATTTCGTGATTGAATATTTCTCATTTGGTTATTTATTTCAGAAGATATTTGCATGTTTATGTAATAGTGATCAGATAATTTTTCTTCTATAACAGCAGATGTAATGGGATCATTTGGTTATTTATTTCAGAAGATATTTGCATGTTTATGTAATAGTGATCAGATAATTTTTCTTCTATAACAGCAGATGTAATGGCATTATAATTTCTTGTTTTGACATTTATAAATATGATCGATACACGAAGATGTTAAGTTATTCCCTAGAATTTCTTCTCTTGTTGTTTGTTTTATTGTAGGAATCAAGGAAAATTTGTATAGTAGATTCAAATATTCCTAGCTTCCTGTTCACAAAATCGGCCATACCCGCCTTACACATAGCTTCCTGTTCACAAAATCGGCCATACCCGCCTTACACATAGCTTTCTGTTCACAAAATCGGACCCGCCCACCTGCCCATGCGGCGAGCGCCTGTCCGTGCGGCATATACTCTCATGTCACCGCCATGACCAAATCAGAACATCACTTCCCCACACATACTCTCATGTCACCGCCATGACCAAATCAGAACATCACTTCCCCACCCCCCTTCCCTTGCAGATGATGTTGAGGGAGTAAAATCCTTCTTCTCTTATCTGCAAAAAATCGATATCTACCACCTATAATATAACCTAAAACCGAGAACCGGCGTGAACGACCTGGTATTCCAGAGTTAAAGCGCCTCAAAGGAAAAAAAAAAGATGATTTTATTTATTTAGGCCTTGCAGATGATGTTGAGGGAGTAAAATCCCTCTTCTCTTATCTGCAAAAAATCGATATCTACCACCTAATATAACCTAAAACCGAGAACCGGCGTGAACGACCTGGGTAATACAGAGTTAAAGCGCCTCAAAGGAAAATAAAGATGATTTTATTTATTTATATTCCTATTATTTCTGACAAGTGAAGTTTGATGTGATGACATGTTTGATAAAATCGCCCATAAAAATCTTGACAACCTTGTCTTGACATAAGATGAATTTATTTTGAGAAATGACAACTTTTCTATTTTTTCAATTTACATCAGGATTTAGATGTTTGATAAAATCGCCCATAAAAATCTTGACAACCTTGTCTTGACATAAGATGAATTTATTTTGAGAAATGACAGCTTTTCTATTTTTACTTTCTATTATTTCAATTCACATATCAGGATTTACATCTCTTGTTGAGTTTGTGATTTCATGTACCTAGTGAGTAATTTTATTGTTCTTGTGCTTGGTGCAGAAGGTCCTCCTTATTGTGATATCCACAAATTGGACAGCATTCAGCATTGAACCAGTCAACAAAAAGCATTAAGCATTGAATAAGTCAACAAAAAACAAGATACACATAGATATTGTATGTACGGTGCCCTGTAAGATAGGTATAGGCACACATAGGTATTGTATGTATGGTGAAACAATTTCCAAAACATTCGAAACGAGCCAAAGTTTTCCAATTTAATTTACATTACCTATAGGCAAACATTATAAGGAACACATATTATTATTTATCGTACAGGAAACAAATTGAAACGAAGATGAATGTGTTATAAGGTACAGTTTGTAAATTTGTAATGTTGTACAGTTGTAAATATTACGTGCAGAGTTGTTGTAAACGTGCTGGAACTAACAATGTTTGATCCATATGGAGTTGGAATAAGAAATAAGACAAAGATTTACGTATACAATCTTTGTGCCTTTCTTCAATTTGGACATTTGGACAGAGTGTTGCGTGTGTACACTCTCCATTGGAAGAGGAAAAACAAAATGCGATGAAGAAGAATGACTAGAAGACCAAGAACAACAACAAGAACGAGAAGAAGAAGATGATTTTGAAGCAGAAGAAGAAAATGAAGAAGGAAAAGAAGAAGAAAATGAAGAAGAAGAAGAAGAAGAAGAAGAAGAAGAAGAAGGAAGAGACATCTTCATTGGAAGAATGTAACATAAGATTCATAAGGAATGTATGAAAGGAATGAAGATTATAGACAGCAGTCGAATGGAGACACATAGATGAATACATACAGACATACATAAATACATAGACATACATACTTACAGACAAGACGCACACCGACACGTCCTATTCATATAAAGCAAGACATTATTACATGAACATGAACATTGAACAAATTTCCATGTAAATGTGGTGTTCGTGCATGAAAGCATGTATGAAATCACCCAACACTCAGCTGTGATGTGTATATTAAATGTATTCTATGTTATGTTGATAGTGAGACATGTGTGTTATCAACATATCAACTCATTGTGATATCTGTGCATGTTATCTTGATTGCGGGTTCGATTCCCGAGGCGGATTTTATGTCAAATAGACAAGGCTCGTTCTCGGAACAGCTGGCTTTCATCCTTAGCAGATGAGGTTCGTTCTCGGACCAGTTAGCGGCTGACTTTCTCCTATCCTGGTCTTCGTTCTCTCTGCGCTTTCGGGACGACATTGACAAGACCTTGGCCGTTATAGTTTCCCCTATCAAACATCTCGGAAAAAATAAAACTTCAACATGAGGCGAATCTGGATAATTGAGAGCTGAAACTCAAAAGACGACCTTCTCAAATGGAAAATTTTGTCAATTACCTATGGAGTTTCCAACAGTTCCACTGCATAATTAAATATTATCGTTCGTTTACCAGACGAGAAATAAATCCTAACCTATATCTATGTATCTATGTATGTATAAAGTTAGTATATATACTTGGATTTTTTGAGGAACTCAAGAACAGAATTTTCATCGTTAGATAGCCAGGCGTAAAGGTCGTTAGGGGATCTTATATTCTGGTACTTATTGCAATATTTGAGCAGGTGTTTGACTGTCAACTTACAGTTACAGGTGTCACACTCCGGTGGGGGTTCTCTTTTCATCTCATATTTTTTCTTCTAAATTCACTCAAGAACTCCTTCCCTTTCCTCTGAAAACTTCGTGAGTGACGAAATTTTTGATTAGTTCTCACTCAAGAACCACTTCCCTTCTATAAAATTGATATAATAATACAATAAAAACTCAATTAGCACAACAATGAAACAAAGGAGGAGAATGAAAAAAAAAATAGAGCACGAGAGAGAAAGAAAGAAAATAGAAGAAATGGTGAAGAAAGAAGAGAAAGGTGAAAGGAAACGTAATACTAAGAAGCAATTAAACAGAGAAGCGAATGCAAATTTTCTTTTCTTAAGAGAAAATGGAAACAGAGAGAAGAAAGAAAGGAATATTATAGATATAGGTAGTAAATAGAGAACAAAGAGAGAGAGAAAAGAAGGTAGATAAAAAACACATAGAGTAGCTAAGTCAGTAATTAGGAGAGAGAGAGAGAGAGAGAAAGAGAGAGAGAGAGGGAGAGAGAGAAAGAGAGAGAGGGGGAAGAGAGAGAGAGATGAAAAATAATGTTGCAAAGGAGTAAAAGGAGTAATCCTGAATAAAATATTTTTTGATTTAAAAAAGGATCAACTTTCTTTATCAAGAAAAACTAGTATAGCTC
>NW_007380315.1:17608-26445 GCF_000475195.1 Diaphorina citri | reverse complement strand
CTTCAGTAATATTACATCATAACTTTGGAGAAGTGTGAAATGCCTGCGAGGTTCATTAGGGAACAGGGCCCTGGCCCCTAATCTCCGTTGTACCCCTTGGGGTCCTGACCCCTAGTCTCAGCTGCCCCCATTCACTTCTTTTTCATCCCCTCCTTCTGTTTCTTTTGCTTCTTCGTCTCCTCTTCATCAATCGGCGCTGTCTTCACAAACGGAATCTCCCCCGCCTCATTCACATACACAGCGGGCACAAACTTCCTGAGGCAGTCCGGGATTCGAACCCCGGTCTCCGTCTGGTGGGTCTCGAGAATCGCGCAGATGACACGCGTGGTCGCGCATGCGGTCGCGTTGAGCATGTGCACGAATTCGATTTTCTCGTTCATCTTCTTGGTTTGCCCGTAGCGGACCAGGAGACGGCGCGACTGATAGTCGAGGCAGTTGGAGCAGGAGACGAGTTCTCGGAACGCCCCGGAACCGGGGAACCAAGCCTCGAGGTCGAGCTTCTTGGCGGCGGCGTGGTTCAGGGCGCCCGACACGATGTTGACCACACGGTAGGCGATACCTGGGAGAAAGAAACGAGTGTGGATGAAGTTGAATAAACTACTTAAAACAATACCAATACCGAGTCACAAAGGATCTAACCAGATCGCAGGTGACATAGGGTGTTTATTATAGAGATCTTCAAAATCCAAATAGTTTTGAGTTGGAGGCTTGATTCTTCTTTTGTTTGGGTCTCTCTCCACTGAAAAAGAGCATAAGAAAAAGGGGGATTATGTTTGTTTCGATTTTGATTGATGATCAATTCAAATGCCTATTGCATACCTAGGGATGTCTTACCTTCGGGGCACCCTATGTTAGACTATTATTGCAGAAAGGTCTCAATAAATTTGACCAAGTAGGGAAGTAGGTAAGGGTGGATTGAAAATTACAAAAACAGCACATTTGTGTTCCTTCAATATTTCTTTCATGAGTAGGTTTAGTTGCAACTAAATGTTCTTCCTCTTTTGGAAGGCTTCTTGTACATAAAGCTAGATTAGTAGGAATAGGTGGGTAAATAGGCAAATGTACAAGTTTTAAAAACATGGACAACTTACTTTTCGTCAGATCCTGAATTTAAGAACAGAAAATCTTCAGATTCTTAAAAGTTGGTTGAATTCATGCACTAAAATCAGAAAAAAAACCTAGCCAGGTATTCAAAAAAATGAAGTTCACAATCGAGGTTCCTGGAAATTGTTGACTAAAAATGCCGACCCCACTTGAGTGGGAAAAGGTAAAGAAGAAGAAGAAGATGATTTTGCATTAAGTTTGTATGTTTCACCCACGATAACTCTCCAACGGTTCATCCGATTTTGATGAAACTTGGCAAAAATGTTCAACACATAAAGGATAATTTCTCATTAAATTTTGAGTCCGTTCGAGATATTCCAAATATTGTACCAAATACATAAGACCTTGTTTAGTAAAGGGACTTTTCAGCCTCATCTGGCAGTATAAGCAGGGTTTACGAAAATTCGGCTGCACTTTTTTCTCGAGTTTCCAAACAATCCAGTCAATCGGAACCTCCGTGATTTTGCCGGCAAGGAATGTTCATTGCGATAATTGCCGTTCCGTGTGCCGCATCTTGTGCAGTTCAAATGAAAAAGATAACCTTCAAAATTTCTCATCGTTATCACCATATCACCTTTCTCTTACTCTTATCAGTTACCTACCTAACCTACCCAATTTTTACACGGTTTGGTCCTCTTCCCTCTTCCCTTTATTTTAGAAAATTGTCTAATTAATTTCTATTTAAAATTAGTCCATTTTAATTTTTAATTTTTCTGTGCTCTGATTGTTTTGTGGAAACAGTTTTACACAACTCCCTGTGTGAGATTAGATCCTGGAGAGTTTTGACTAATGTAAGTTTTCATACCTAGGTAACAGCCACTCAGTCTCGTGAAGAAAATGAGTAAGTAGTGATGTATATCATAAATGCTTGTTCTTTAAAAGCAAAGAGAACCCTTTGAAAACTGCCAGCTAGCTAGGCTGGTTAGGGTTAGCTGTTCTTCTCCCTGTTTATAGCCCCACAGCTAGACACTAGTCTCTCTGTTTAACATCCCCTAGCCAAACAACTCACCTCTTGTCGGAAACAAGTGCTCACTCCCAGATATCGGATAGGTAGACTAGCTTCAGGCAGCCAAGAGTCTCGATGTACGGCACAGATTGGCTGCTCGGAGGTGGCTATCAAATATTTATCATCCAGTTCGTCCTTTTCTGGCGCAGAATCACCCACCTTCTCACCTTTACCAATCACCTGCAATAACACAATCATAGAGTAAGTTTACATGTTTTTTTTTTTTTTTAAAGAGGTTTGACAGAGGGAACTGTAACTTCTATGGTCTTATTGTCCCAAAATCGAAGAGAGAAGGAAGACAGGATAGGAGAAAGCCAACCGTTCCGAGAACGAACATTATCCCATCAGGATAAAATCCGCCCCGGGCGGGAATTGAACCCGCGGCCTAGCGCTTACAAGGCAGACACACTACCAACTAAGCTAACTAGGCTGGCGGTAACAGGGTAACACTAAAAAAGAATATGGAAGGGTAGAATATGAATGGGTAACTTGGGTTAAATTTTATGTTTACCTTCTTGGCAAGTTAGATCCTATTCCAGAAGAAGACAGATCTCTCATGTCCAAGACACAACTAAAATAAAGACTTGCCTCTAATTCTCTAAGCTTAACTAATGCCTTATTCCTTTGTTGTTTCAGAACCACCAACCATGTCCCACATGCTGGCTCTCAGCAAGTGCTCAAGCATCAATTCCAAACATCTGATTGACCAAAATTTGTTTAAGACTGATCTGAGACCGAGAATTTTTGTTCATAAATACGGGTGTTACTGTAGGGTTATATCCATGGACAAAACCTAACAAAAAGCTACTGAAGATCGCTCGGATCTTCGAGCTTAGTTAGGAAACAGCTTAGCTTCATACACAAAAAGCCCAATCTCAGGCTTAAGTAGATGTAAGGGCTAGATAGACTGAAGATCGCTCGGATCTTCGAGCTTAGTTAGGAAACAGCTTAGCTTCATACACAAAAAGCCCAATCTCAGGCTTAAGTAGATGTAGGGGCTAGATAGCCCTAACCCTAAAGGATGGGTTAAGCTTCTACAAAGTAGAGAGAATCATGAAGTAAGTACAGAGAAGTCAAAGAGCTGACCTAGGAAGACTGTGGTTCTTACCTTGTACAACTCCTCATCAAACTGAGCCAGCTGGGCAACTTCTTGCATCACTTCTTTCCGCATGAAGAATGGCGTATACAGAGGTGTGTATCCTTTCTCTATCCATTTGCTCAGTGCGTACTGAACTAGACCCACTTGCAAGCACACTGCAGGGCCTTTCAAGAAATAGCCCCTGCCACCTGAAATGGGAATAGAAAAATCATAATATATGGAGAGAATCGCCAAAACATACATTACTTACTAATATTTTGCTTTGAGTTTTGAATACTTGGTCTTCCTTGAAATCGACCAACAAGCCGAAAACGTTCACTTTTCCCAGGACTTTAGTTTTCGCCAAAAGTCGCTCAAACTTGGCACAGAGGTTTTTTATAAAATGTAGATCAAAAGTCTCCTCAGTTTTTCACGAACAGTTCCTGTGTTACGGATTTCTATGAGGGGAACCTAGCTGTTGCAATGCAACAGGGGTTCAAATCTGACATCTCTATTGTTCTGTTGTATGCTCCTTGGGATGCCGACAGTCAACTGGCCAGACAAGAGTTTGATGTGACATGTAGATTTTATTCCAAACAAGTGAGTAGCCCAGTATTAGAGGTATTTAGTTTTTTAGCCTTTTCTTGACCTATTCCTTGGTCTCTTCAATTGTGTTTTTAGTTTTGATAGAATGAACCTTTTGTTTAGGATAAGGTTCACGGTCGAGAAATGTACGGTTCGGCCGCTGTTCAGCACAAAAGTTTTGGAATAACTCGAAAACGTTCACTTTTCCCAGGACTTTAGTTTTTGGCAAAAGTTACTCAAACTTGGCAGAGAGGTTCTTTATAGAATGTAGATCAAAAGTCGCCTCGGACCCAAGGTCGAGAAAAGTACGGTTTGGCCGTTATTCAGCAAAAAAGTTTTGAAAAAATTCGAAAACGTTCCCTTATCCCAGGACTTTAGTTTTTGGCAAAAGTTACTCAAACTTGGCACAGAGGTTCTGTATAAAATGTAGATCAAAAGTCTTCTGTGGCTCAAGGTCGAGATATGTATGGTTCGGCCGCTATTCAGCACAAAAGTTTTGAAAAAACTCGAAACCGTTCACTTTTCCCAGGACTTTAGTTTTTGCCAAAAGTGGCTCAAACTTGGCACAGAGGTTCTTTATAAAATGTGGATCAAAAGTCTTCTCGGGGCCCAAGGTCAAGAAATGTACGGTTTGGCCGCTATTCAGCACAAAAGTTAAGAAAAACTCAAAAAAGTCAACTTTTCCCAGGACATGGCTTTGTTTATCTTTATATGTATATTGATATATCAGTGAAAAATGCATTTATATTAATTGGTTTTAGATATATTGCAATATCCCTAGTGATGAAACACTTAATTGAAAAAAAACAGCACAAAAGTTAAGAAAAACTCAAAAAAGTCAACTTTTCCCAGGACATGGCTTTGTTTATCTTTATATGTATATTGATATATCAGTTAAAAATGCATTTATATTAATTGGTTTTAGATATATTGCAATATCCCTAGTGATGAAACACTTAATTGAAAAAAAAAAAGCAGAATAGAACCTATTGTGCACAAAAAGTCTTTCTTTTTTCTAATCTCTTTTCTTCTCCATCTCCCTTCTTTTCTTTTTAAACCCAGGGTGAAGTACACCATGAGCTCACCTGCAACTATTGCTCCAGCTTCAGAATCCACGCCATCAATCATTGTGATTAGATCAACATGAGAGTACTTTTTCCTCACTTCTGTATCTCCTTTGGTTCGCACAATTCCATTCTCATCTTCATTGTTGCTAACAGGGACGGATGGGTGCAAGTGGTTCCCTGTAGATATGGAAATGGGAGACATTAAGTAAAACCAATGAGTGGGTACCTTAAATAAAATTAATATTATGGAATAGAAGCTTCAGTGGGTGTTAATGACCTGATATTCTTTGATAAAGCTTTGGTCTTCTTCTTTGTTTTTTTTTTTTTTTTTTCATTTTACTTTTCTGAACTAACGGATGCCTCTTTCTTTCCTTTGTTAATCGGGACGCCCTTCACCATCTCTTTCTCTGTTAAGTGAAAAAAGTAATAATTTACATTTAAACTTTTCGCATCACCTTTTTTTTCAAAGAGGAAATACAAAGATTTTCGTCCCGACATAAGAACGAGGGGAAAAAAAAAAAAAAAATATTTATCAACAGCTTCTAAATTAAAATTTATGCGGGGGAGTAACTATTCATTGGAGGCTTAAAATGGCTTGGGGAGTTTCCTAAGATTCCTTTGATTCAAATTATGTAAATAAAAATATAAAATTTAATTTCCAACACAACACGGGCCCTGGGGCCCTTCTCGCCCCTTTTTTTTTTTTTTTTTTTTTTTTTTTTTTTTAATCAGAGTTAAAATTTTCTGTTCTGGAGTTGGTCCAAGGGGTACCTCATTCTGACTTACCAGGCAAAGTGCTGCTGTCACCAACAGGTTCTTTTGCTTTCATCTTCTCACCGATAACTTTGCTGCATAAGTTCTTGAACTTATTGAAGTTATCAGCCTTGTGTCTGAACTGCCTCCATTTGAGATCGTTCTCGATGACTTTATCAACCAGTTCAACATTCTTGAATCGGTCCTTTTGATTTTTACGAACTTTTTCTGGATCTCCTCCTTTCTCTGTGCGAAACAGGTCCAAGTCCAGCACCATGATGTAAGATCAAGATTCTATGAAGTCAGAAACTTTAGTAGATCACCAGCTTGTATGACTTGATGTGAAGAACTATTCTAACACATTCAGTGGGGTAGGTAAAATTGTACCTACAGTTGAACCTTGGTAAGTATTTTATACGGTAATTATGTAGCTTACCTACTAATAGAGAAGGACAAAATACCTTTGAAATTAAATGCTGAAAGTTCAAACTTCAAAAGCTCAAAAAAAGAAAGGATTGATTTGATAAATCACACACGTTGGATGTGGCTGCGATTTTTGTTTACAAAAAAAAAGATCTCACGGTCAGAAAAAAAACAAAAGATCATCTCTGTATGAAAAATATTCCTTGCCGGCGCGGCGCGAGGTTTTCCAACCCGTGAATCGATCGACTATCGACTTTTTGCTTCGTGTTTTGTTTACAAATCGTCCCCCTTCTTTCTCATAGGTGACATAGGTCCTTTTATCAAAAACTGCTCTCCCAAAAAGTGTCTTGGGAGAGTTGGGAGTTAGGATAGGAACTTAGCAAATTTGGAAGTTTGTCACTTTACACTTTATCAAGTTAATTTCGAATTTCGGTTTATCTGGTTATTTTGTTCATCTATTAAAAAAAATCTAATAGAAATATCTTAAAATGTGTGTAAGGCCTCGTATTGACTATTGAGTATTGACTAGATTAACATCCCACTGAAATTCTACCTGTAGGCAAAAAGTTACAATGCTCCAGTTTGGTAAGTATAGAGACTGTCAGACTGTCTTTGATTATAGCTCCATTTCCCTTTGTTGCAGTTATGGTGTTAGTTAATAGGAATTTAGTTAAATGCTTATAACAGTCAATATTCTTTGAACCACTGTGCTGAATTATCTTGAATGTGAACCACCAATCTTCAGATCTGACATTTGAAGTTCACAGTCTTATCAGTTGCAGTCAATACATGATTGTGGTTTTGTGCTATTAGTTGCCTGTTGATATTGTGTGTGTGGGCTGCTATCATCTATCAACAGGGCAGGGGGAGTTTAAACTTCCATATGAAATGGAGTTGTGGTACCTAATTTTAGGAGTCACATCAGTTTTCAGTTTTGGACTATTTGTGATTTTGTGTCATGTGATAGATATTTCTTAGAAGTTGGAAATTGACTTGTTTTCCAGCCGTTCCGAGAACGAACATTATCCCAATTAGGATAAAATCCGCCCCTGGTGGGAATTGAACCCGCGGCCTAGCACTTACAAGGCAGACGCACTACCAACTAAGCTAACTAGGCTGGCTAGAAAAATATTTACCTATGTGGACAACATTTAAAAAAAATGTGTTTCCTCTTTGTTTCAGATTTCTCCACTGTTCTGTGTTTTCTAAACCATCAATAATTTTAATGCCTAACTTACACTTTATTCCATTTGGCTATGCTCATGCTACTCTCCGAGAATGACTCGTCTGATAGTCAAGAAGACAAGAAGAAAACTAGTGAGACAGTTCAAACAAGTCCAAAAATCAAAACATTCTCTTGGAGCTCACGATCAGTATTGTATACCATCATGAGCAAGGAATTCATATGTTTAGCTCTGACTCTGGTTGTGTACTATGCTATGTTTGTGACATCGTAAGTTTCATGTCTCCTCTTCTTAAATAATCAAGGGAAAAAATGGTGTAAAGAGAAAACCAACAACCTGATTCCAGCTCTATTGTAATACTGTACTCCATTTAAAGTTGAAGAGAGGGATGCAGGGCATGCTTCAATACAGACCAGCAAACGTTCAATGTTTCACCTTTACAAAGGACAGAAAAAAAAAAAAAAATAGTTTATCCTTATTTAATTTTAAAATTGACTAGGTATGCCACCTCATCTCATTAACTCATCATCACTAGACAAAATTCCATACCTCGACTGGGATTGAACCCACGCCCTCCTGTTTACCAGGCGAGCGCCTTGACCACTACACCACCGAGGCAGGTCTAAATGGTCTAAAGAGAAAACCAACAACCTGATTCCAGCTCTATTGTCATACTCTACTCCATTTAAAGTTGAAGAGGGATGCAGGGCATGCTTCAATTCAGACCAGCAAATGTTCAATGTTTCACCTCTACAAAGGACAGAAAAAAAATGGGTTATCCTTATTTAATTTTAAAATTGACCTAGTATCATCACTATATTGCTTTCCAGGCTAACCAAAACCAACAAAGTCAGTCCTGCCCAGCTGTTTTTCACGAACAGTTCCTGTGTTACGGATTTCTATGAGGGGAACCTAGCTGTTGCAATGCAACAGGGGTTCAAATCTGACATCTCTGTTGTTCTGTTGTATGCTCCTTGGGATGCTGATAGTCAACTGGCCAGACAAGAGTTTGATGTGACATGTAGATTTTATTCCAAACAAGTGAGTAGCCCAGTATTAGAGGTATTTAGTTTTTTAGCCTTTTCTTGACCTATTCCTTGGTTTCTTCAATTGTGTTTTTAGTTTTGATGGAATGAACCTTTTGTTTAAGATAAGGTTCACACCCTTATCTGTTTAGGACAAAGTTCACCCTATTGAATTAACTAGTAACTAGCTCTTATCATTCCAATTCTTTGTTTGACTTTCTGTCTGTTTGTTTTTTTTTTTTTTTTTTTTTTTTTTTTTTTTTTTTTTTTTTTTTATTTTTTGGTGCCTGTTTACACTCGCCTCAGTTAGAACACTAGCCTATGTCTGTACTCAATGTTCGACTACTACCATAACTAGCCGTACATCCACAGGATATATAACCTATCGTAACTTGAAGAACAGGACAACTTTCATATCTATCTTACTGGACCTATGGCCCAATGACCACTTCACTAATGCGTTCAAGACGGGCCTACGGTCGTCAACTAACGGTCTTAAACTAGACTCCTTCGTTTTTACTAACAAATCCGCTAAATCACAACAAACCTCGTCAACGATCGCAAGTCGAATGATGTATTAATAAATCGTAACAATGTTTCTAATTTAATTAC
>NW_007380315.1:0-16835 GCF_000475195.1 Diaphorina citri | reverse complement strand
TGCCTCCATTTTTTTTTTTTTTTTTTTATCAGAGTTAAAATTTTCTGTTCTGGAGTTGGTCCAAGGGGTACCGCATTCTGACTTACCAGGCAAAGTGCTGCTGTCACCAACAGGTTCTTTTGCTTTCATCTTCTCACCGATAACTTTGCTGCATAAGTTCTTGAACTTATTGAAGTTATCAGCCTTGTGTCTGAACTGCCTCCATTTGAGATCGTTCTCGATGACTTTATCAACCAGTTCAACATTCTTGAATCGGTCCTTTTGATTTTTACGAACTTTTTCTGGATCTCCTCCTTTCTCTGTGCGAAACAGGTCCAAGTCCAGCACCATGATGTAAGATCAAGATTCTATGAAGTCAGAAACTTTAGTAGATCACCAGCTTGTATGACTTGATGTGAAGAACTATTCTAACACATTCAGTGGGGTAGGTAAAATTGTACCTACAGTTGAACCTTGGTAAGTATTTTATACGGTAATTATGTAGCTTACCTACTAATAGAGAAGGACAAAATACCTTTGAAATTAAATGCTGAAAGTTCAAAAGCTCAAAAAAAGAAAGGATTGATTTGATAAATCACACGACCACACGTTGGATGTGGCTGCGATTTTTGTTTACAAAAAAAAAGATCTCACGGTCAGAAAAAAAACAAAAGATCATCTCTGTATGAAAAATATTCCTTGCCGGCGCGGCGCGAGGTTTTCCAACCCGTGAATCGATCGACTATCGACTTTTTGCTTCGTGTTTTGTTTACAAATCGTCCCCCTTCTTTCTCCTAGGTCCTTTTATCAAAAACTGCTCTCCCAAAAAGTGTCTTGGGAGTTAGGAACTTAGCAAATTTGGAAGTTTGTCACTTTATCAAGTTAATTTCGGTTTGTTAACTTCAGTGATCTACTGGAAATTAGTGTATTCAACGTGCTATCGCCCCTGGCACTCGAGGATTAACAATAATCAATCAATATTTTATTGTGTATTTGATACAATTAGAATGTTCACAATTTAAGGGAGGGGAAACAATAATAAAACCGATTCATGTATTTCAGGACTACAAGGGTAATTTTACCGAGGAGAACATTATCGACTGGATATTGAACAACCTGAGCAGTAAGCCCGTCTCTTGGATTAACCTATCTGGTAGTAAATCCGTGACTCTGAATTATTATCTCAAGAATGAAACCTCCCTAGTCCTGTTTACGCCGAGAAATTTGCTGAGAAGTGAGTATGAAAGATGTACACAAAAAGCCCAAAGTGGCGGAGGTGTAAGGCAACCTTAACCTTGAGAGAAGGGCTGATGAAATACGAGTAGGTATGGTAAATGGTAATAAGTTTACTTTATTGGAGAAAATTAACATGAATCACAATTGATAGAGCAAAAAATAAGTACAAGTATTAAATGTAGGTACAATAAATAGTTAGTTCTTTTTGCTTGTCAATGGTTCGTTCTTTAATTTAATGAAAAGTATGAAAGAATAGAATAAAATATACCCTGTTTATACTTCCGAAATGAGACTGAAAAGTCCCTTTACTCCCGCAGTCTAAACAAGGTCTTATGTGTTTGGTACAGAAAACCCAACAGGTTTGATAGAAATAACTGTAACAACGAAGTCTTATCGTCCCAAAATAGAAGATAGAAGGAGGGGTAGGATTGGAGAAAGCCGGCCGTTCCGAGAACGAACCATATCTGGTTAGGGCAAACCTCGTCCCGGGCGGTAATCGGACCCACGATCTAGGCCTTACAAAGCAGGCACTCTACCCTCCCAGCTAACTGGGCTAGCCTTTTTTTTAACCTCGTCCCGGGCGGTAATCGGACCCACGATCTAGGCCTTACAAAGCAGGTACTCTACCCTCCCAGCTAACTGGGCTAGCCTTTTTTGTTCTCCTGTGTGCCATTTATAGCAAACATTTAAGTATTGGCATAGGTAGGGCCATCGGCTGTAATAAACGCCCTATGTCACTGCGACCTGGGTTTTTGTGACTTAAACATTTACTTAAGAATACTTACCCCAATTAAAATTCCTTTTTTGTGATTGTTGGAAGACAATTCAAAACATTTACTCACAAGTAGATTGAAAGCTCTGTGCTTATGTGTGATCGCACATCGCTTGACTCGGTTTCTATTTCGCGAAAACGGTACATTTTTCTCGCCAGCCTAGTTAGCTTGGTTGGTAGCTCGTCTGCCTTGTAAGTGCTAGGTCGCGGGTTCGATACCCGCCTGGTGCGGATTCTATTCTGAAGGGATCTAACGAGGATGATAGCTTTGGGTTGACATTTGGTTTTGGCTAAAAATTTTACGAGTAGATGACCTTCGCACTCAACCTTTGCTATTTATTTAACAAGGGGAATTCAGGCTGGTATACTCCCTGTTTGCTTTTTTGTACGTCTCCTCTTGTTTCAGATATCAACATCTACTACAACATTCTCAAGATAATTGCCGCAGATTTCCACAAAAATTGCCGTAGTCGCGGCTCAGATGCGGACAAATATCAAATCCTCATCAATTATCTCACCATTAACAACATAGTGGAGACTGCCAACCATAAAATACTCGCGCAGACCTGCGATCAACTCAAGCTGAGAATTATAGAGAAGATTATCAAACGCAGGAAATCGCTAGAGCGGGAACAAGAAGCGAATTTGAGTCTGAGGACATCGTTGAAAGGTAATAATAATGTTTATTGTTTTCTATAAAATAATCTCATCTCGTCTGGCTGGGCGACGTTAAACAGGGAGTAGACCAGCTTAGTCTGTCTGACTCGGGGACGTTAAACAGGGAGTAGATCAGCTTAGTCTGGCTAGGGGACGTTAAACAGTTTTATTATTTTCTATAAAATAATCTCATCTCGTCTGGCTGGGCGACGTTAAACAGTGATTAGACCAGCTTAGTCTGGCTGGGGGACTTTAAACAGGGAGTATACCAGCCTGAATTCCCCTAGTTAAAGAAATAGCAAAGGTTGAGTGCGAAGGTCATCTACTCGTAAAATTTTTAGCCAAAACCAAATGTCAACCCAAAGCTATCATCCTCGTTAGGGCTGATTGAGAGGCTGACGAAAAATGCCGACCCCGTCTGTACAATATTTTGTAAATTTAATCTCCTCCTTGTTCTGTCTGACTCGGGGACGTTAAACAGGGAGTAGATCAGCTTAGTCTGGCTAGGGGACGTTAAACAGTGAGTAGACCAGCTTAGTCTGACTGGGGGACGTTAAACAGGGAGTAGATCAGCTTAGTCTGACTGGGGGACGTTAAACAGGGAGTAGATCAGCCTAGTCTGGCTCAGCTTCACCACAAAATGAAAAATTATAAAAATGTCAAGTGAAGGAGGCTCTTAGTAATGCTGTGATATCCACAAAAATTGTGAAGAAGCTCTCAGCTTCACCACAAATAAACCATGACTAGAATAGTTCTTCCTTCTGTTTTCTTAGGTCGGACGAAAGGTTTCGTCAATGAAACAATGGACAAGACAGATGGTCATGCCTTTGGACTGAACTACGGCACGAGCTATGTGCTGAATCTGCTATCCAATATAAGGGACACCTACATGCCGATCATATCATCAGCTTTGTAACTCATGTCCTGAATCCGATCAGCAAGATTGATTCCGCCTCACATTTGTCGCGGTACAAGTCGAATAATGACGTAAGTAAATTTAGATTGGATCAGATTTTTTTTTTTTTTTTGACCCTCTTTACAAATGATTGGACCTTGGAAGCGCTTTCGCATTACTTCAAGGCACATTCTTTTACATCCATGCCTATCCAAGAACAGAAAAGTTCGGTCAGAAAATTTCGAACCCAGCACCTCCAGGTTGAGAGTTAGTGCTCTTGACCACTTGACCACAGAGGTGGGCGCAGCGCCCTCTAAGTAATGTGCTTTTTCACCACTCAAAACTCCAGACTTCTCCTCGTCAAATCATATGTTCTCCCCTTATTTGAATACTGCTCACCACTGCTCTTTGGTACATATTACTCTTGAGCAATCCACCCAGCCACTTAGGGCTTGAAACTCTTGTTTGCGTTTTGTATAGGTACAGAGCAAAACGGGGTTTTTTTTTAAAAAAAAAAATTTCGTAGAAAGGTTCCTTTTAGTGTGGAGATCAAAAGTGTCAATGGACAGACAGTCGAAAAATGAACGGCCTTTGCTCTAGACGCGTGTAAAATTTGCGGAAATGGGCTTTTTTCCTCCCGAAAATTTTGATTTCAGTGAAATGGTCTGAAATTTTGCAGAGAGGTTCCTAGAAGACTTTTCAGTCCTGTCCCAGCAGGATTAGCTAACTATGTATATTCTCTTCTATTTCTACAGGGTCTGGTAGTACTGTGTGCAGACTTGGACACTGCCCTGGGTGCTCGTCTCTTTTGATTTCAGTGAAATGGTCTGAAATTTTGCAGAGAGGTTCCTAGAAGACTTTTCAGTCCTGTCCCAGCAGGATTAGCTAACTATATTCTCTTCTATTTCTACAGGGTCTGGTAGTACTGTGTGCAGACTTGGACACTGCCCTGGGTGCTCGTCTCTCCCTGACTAAAAAAAAAAAAAAAAAAAAAAAAAAAACAAAGAAGACCAAAGCTTTATCAAAGAATATCAGGTCATTAACACCAACTGAAGCTTCTATTCCATAATATTAATTTTATTTAAGGTACCCACTCATTGGTTTTACTTAATGTCTCCCATTTCCATATCTACAGGGAACCACTTGCACCCATCCGTCCCTGTTAGCAACAATGAAGATGAGAATGGAATTGTGCGAACCAAAGGAGATACGCTCTCAAGTCTCCCTGTATGTGACCAAAGTGTTTCCATCCCTTGTATTGCTCAACTTTAATAATTCATTGGTAAGAGATGCCCATATCTACAGGGAACCACTTGCACCCATCCGTCCCTGTTAGCAACAATGAAGATGAGAATGGAATTGTGCGAACCAAAGGAGATACATAAATCCGTGACTCTGAATTATTATCTCAAGAATGAAACCTCCCTAGTCCTGTTTACGCCGAGAAATTTGCTGAGAAGTGAGTATGAATGATGTACACAAAGCCCAAAGTGGCGGAGGTGTAAGGCAACCTTAACCTTGAGAGAAGGGCTGATGAAATACGAGTAGGTATGATCGAATAGAATAAAATATACCCTGTTTATACTTCCGAAATGAGACTGAAAAGTCTCTTTACTCCCGCAGTCTGAACAAGGTCTTATGTATTTGGTACAGAAAACCCGAGAGGGAGAGAGAGAGAGAGAGAAAAAGACTAGAGAAAGAAAGAAATAAAGTAGAAAAAGAGGTTTGACAGAAGGCAGAGAGAACTGTAACAACGAAGTCTTATCGTCCCGAAATAGAAGATAGAAGGAGGGGTAGGATTGGAGAAAGCCGGCCGTTCCGAGAACGAACCATATCTGGTTAGGGCAAACCTCGTCCCGGGCGGTAATCGGACCCACGATCTAGGCCTTACAAAGCAGGCACTCTACCCTCCCAGCTAACTGGGCTAGCCTTTTTTTGTTCTCCTGTGTGCCATTTATAGCAAACATTTAATACGTACCTTACATGATCATTAGTAATGTCATTACTAATGATGGAATTCCGGATTTTCTGATTTTTCATCATCATTACTTACTTGGAAATAATTAATAATGACATTACTAATAATTGTGTAAGGTACCTATAAGTATTGGCATAGGGCCATCGGCTATAATAAATGCCCTATGTCACTGCAACCTGGGTTTTTGTGACTTAAACATTTAAGAATACTTATCCCAATTAAAATTCCTTTTTTGTACGTCTCCTCTTGTTTCAGATATCAACATCTACTACAACATTCTCAAGATAATTGCCGCAGATTTCCACAAAAATTGCCGTAGTCGCGGCTCAGATGCGGACAAATATCAAATCCTCATCAATTATCTCACCATTAACAACATAGTGGAGACTGCCAACCATAAAATACTCGCGCAGACCTGCGATCAACTCAAGCTGAGAATTATAGAGAAGATTATCAAACGCAGGAAATCGCTAGAGCGGGAACAAGAAGCGAATTTGAGTCTGAGGACATCGTTGAAAGAGAGAAGGAAGACAGGATAGGAGAAAGCCAGCTGTTCCGAGAATGAACATTATCCCATCAGGATAAAATCCGCCCCAGGTGGGAATTGAACCCGCGGCCTAGCACTTACAAGGCAGACGCACTACCAACTAAGCTAACTAGGCTGGCTAGAAAAATATTTACCTATGTGGACAACATTTTTAAAAGAATGTGTTTCCTCTTTGTTTCAGATTTCTCCACTGTTCTGTGTTTTCTAAACCATCAATAATTTTAATGCCTAACTTACACTTTATTCCATTTGGCTATGCTCATGCTACTCTCCGAGAATGACTCGTCTGATAGTCAAGAAGACAAGAAGAAAACTAGTGAGACAGTTCAAACAAGTCCAAAAATCAAAACATTCTCTTGGAGCTCACGATCAGTATTGCATACCATCATGAGCAAGGAATTCATATGTTTGGCTCTGACTCTGGTTGTGTACTATGCTATGTTTGTGACATCGTAAGTTTCATGTCTCCTCTTCTTAAAACCAACAACCTGATTCCAGCTCTATTGTCATACTCTACTCCATTTAAAGTTGAAGAGAGGGATGCAGGGCATGCTTCAATACAGACCAGCAAATGTTCAATGTTTCACCTCTACAAAAAACAGAAAAAAAGATGGGTTATCCTTATTTAATTTTAAAATTGACATAGGTCGGACGAAAGGTTTCGTCAATGAAACAATGGACAAGACAGATGGTCATGCCTTTGGACTGAACTACGGCACGAGCTATGTGCTGAATGTAAACAGAGAGACGGGTGTTCTGCTTCCCCTAACTAGCTCGAATGTGAATGAGCTGTTCAATACAAGCACCAAAGTGACAGCGGCGAACACGTTTCCCAGCGCCTCTGTTGGTAGCGGGAAGTACATTGACAAATATTCCATTGTCAATTTGATCTACGAGAATTCCAAACATATGTGCAAGCTACTCAGACTTGCCAATCGGATCCTGGGGATGCCTGATCTATCCGTTGTCGATGGAAAGGACTCTGAAACTTCCTATAGTTCGAGAAAAGATGGTGTCGCGCCTGACAGCCAGCCGGGTAAGCGTGACAATTTCGCAGACTGCGCGACAAATAAATCGATGAATTTCCTCTCTATCGATTCGAAGCGGTATCGATATTTTCTCGACAACTTGAACATCGATCTGGATTCGTACAAGGACGAGACGCTCGCGATTATAGTCGACGTTGTGAATAATAATGAGAATATCTATCTGCTCAACTCTAATATCACACGGGATAGTCTGGTCCTGTTTGTGAAGAACATCGATCTGGATTCGTACAAGGACGAGACGCTCGCGATTATAGTCGACGTTGTGAATAATAATGAGAATATCTATCTGCTTAACTCCAATATCACACGGGATAGTCTGGTCCTTACATCGATCTGGATTCGTACAAGGACGAGACGCTCGCGATTATAGTCGACGTTGTGAATAATAATGAGAATATCTATCTGCTTAACTCTAATATCACACGGGATAGTCTGGTCCTGTTTGTGAAGGATTATTTGGACGATAAGCTCACGCGGTATAAGAGGAGCAACGATCTATCAGAGCAAGCAAAGGGTGTAGTTTCCCTGAATAGGAAATTTGATGTCCTACACGAGTCTGCTCTGTTAGAACTTAACGCTGGAAATTTCCTCTCCCACACTCACAACTCAACAGAGAGCGTGGTAGTTTTAAGATCCTTTTTGACGAGTCCAACTGTCCATATACACTTCACAAAACGGACCTTTTTTTTAATATCATGAATATTAGTTGTTAGTTGTTATTTACCTATTTTTGGTGAAACTAGAAAACCCTTCACATTTTTTGTGGCTATGAGGCATTACTTACTTCTCAAATGTCCTCACGATGCTGAGTAGGTCCTACATGCACACCTCTTATTCCAAGCACGAAATGGACCTGAAAAATCTGCGACTCTGCCTGGAATCGACCCCGGGATCTCTGGTGTGATAATTATGCACGCGGTATAAGAGGAGCAACGATCTATCAGAGCAAGCAAAGGGTGTAGTTTCCCTGAATAGGAAATTTGATGCCCTACACGAGTCTACTCTATTAGAACTTAACGCTGGGAATTTCCTCTCCCACACTCACAACTCAACAGCCACGCGGTATAAGAGGAGCAACGATCTATCAGAGCAAGCAAAGGGTGTAGTTTCCCTGAATAGGAAATTTGATGCCATACACGAGTCTACTCTGTTAGAACTTAACGCTGGGAATTTCCTCTCCCACACTCACAACTCAACAGAGAGCGTGGTTGTGCTGTTCTACTCCAAATACTGCGGCCTATGTCACGTGTACTCTCACACGGTGTATTTGTTCTCCCACATGTTGTCTCACGTGAGGGAGCTTCGCTTCGCGCGTATAGACGGAGACACGAATGATCTCTCCTACCCGTTCATACCGCGCGGGTTTCCCACGTTAATCCTATTCCCTGCGCGCGAGGCGGAGGATTCCATCGTGTTCGAGCGAAGTGAACGCTTCACGCAGACGAGTCTCGTATCGTTCCTCGTGCGAGGGATACGAAACCGGGAGCTAGGCGTTCACATCTACCTCGCTGTGTGTCTGCAAACAAACAGGAACCACGCGTACTCCTGTCTACAAAACATAAACAAGCTCATCCACAGTTACCTTCTCAACGTTAAGTTGAACTTGTATAAATCCTACGCTCGCTTCCCAGGGGATTCTAGTCGAGTGGCAACCCTACAGGCGAGTTTAAACATCAAGAAGTACCTGGTCCGTATGAAATACTATAGGTTGATCCAGTCCGCGGTACGGAGCCTGGTATCCCGCTCCAGAAGTCGTCGGAAAGCGAACCATGTCGTGCGCTGTCTGTACAACATCTACACCAAGTATAACGACTTGGTAAGTCACCTCAGGGGGGTGTATGGGCGACTGAAACGATCTAAAGAGCTACCGTCGGGGCAGGTGACGTATGGTAGTCAGTACAGGGTAAAACAAGAGTTGTAGCATTTGGCAGTGTGGCTGTGTGCGTGGTGGAACTTGGTTTCCAAGCTGTAGCATCTGTGTGGAAGAGTGGGAGACTGAAAATCAGATTGGTCCTACACACTGGACTCACACAGGAATCTCGTCAGAAAAGAACCCCATTTCAATGTAATGTAATGTACCAATGGAGAGTTTTCGTTTCGGAAATTTTACAAGGTGCGCAGAATCACATACATATTTTAAATAATAAACTCTTGAGTTGAAGTATGGAATTTTTGTTATCATTTATTTGAGATATAAAGTTTTCGACTTTATATGAAAGGTCGCTCTCCTAGCTTTAATTTCAAGCTAAACAATTTCTGTGTACACACTTAAAACACACATTCAGGGTGGATTCGTTTGATTTATAACCGAGAGCACTCCGGTTCGAATCCCAGAAGCGACGTATAGTAATCGAGTTGGAGAAAGAAAGACCATACCCACCTACATACCCACCCAATTTATCGGCACATAACTTAAAAAAAAAGGTTTGATAGAGGGAACTGTAATTGCTAAGGTCTTATGGTCCCGAAAACGAAGAGAGAAGGAAGACAGATTAAGAGAAAGCCAGCCGTTCCGAGAACGAACATTATCCGTTCAGGATAAAATCCTATACCTATCTAATGTTAGTCCAAGAAAAGTGGCTAGGTAAGTATAAAATTCCTCTTACTTTTAATGTAGACTGTCAAGCAAAATTTTACGAACCACTGATTAGCATAACAAATGTCATTCCATTGGACCAATATTGGACCAACTTCCACACTCTCACTACAGTACCAAGCGAAAATTTTCCCTTTGATCTCAATAATATGTAATCACTATCCATTAAAACCATTAGTAAATAGATATAGAGCTATAGGTAGATAATAGACTTTATAAGCTTTAAACCTGTACTTACAGTTTATTTATTTTTTTATTGATAAATGCGTTTTACGAGCTCAATATTTATTCGTTAAAGGTTGCGGCAATCAATTTATTCGACAATAATTTTTATTAATGGGTTTTACACGTCAGACTTTGTGGTCGGGGGTAGTAGCTCTGAGGTCAGAAGGTCGCCTGTTCGATGACATTACCACTAATTAAAATACCTGTAGTCGCCGGTTTCAAATGCACTGACTGAAAGCATTTGATCCAATGTAGGTAAAGTAATATGGAAAAAGAGAGACTTAAGGTGACGGAACGGACATGGGCCGTATCCGTGACGAATAAGTCTTGTGCACTAATTAAAATACCTGTAGTCGCCGGTTTCAAATGCACTGACTGAAAGCATTTGATCCAATGTAGGTAAAGTAATATGGAAAAAGATAGACTTAAGGTGATGGAACGGACATGGGCCGTATCCGTGACGAATAAGTCTTGTAAGCTCTAGGTGGCGGGTTCGATTCCCACCCCGGGCGAACTTTATCAGACAGATAAGGTTCGTTGGCTCTTTCATATCTTGTCCTCTCTCCATGTTCAAATATGTATTTTTATATCTAAAATATCATGTACGGAATTTTGTTGAGCTTTCTGTGAAACCCAAAGTTTTGTAAATCTCTTTGAGAATTTGTTAAAAATAAACGTTCGAGATGTGATGAAAGAAATGTACTTGGTGATTTTGCAGTCCATATTTTCATCTACACTAGGTAGGTATATCCTACCTCGGTTTTGTAGTGGCCAAGACGCACGTATGGTAATCAGGAGGACCTGGATTGGGAAAAGGTGAGTTCGGTCCCAAACCCAAAAAAAGGTATGAGTTGGGTCCTGGGGGTGAGTTCGGTCCGGAGGCAAAAAACAAGGTATTAGTTGGGTCCCATGTAGGTACCTGACCGATTATTGGGTTTTTTCCCTATTCTCAGATGACGGTTATTATTTAGTACATTTTTTTCTTGTTTATACATCTGAGTTCAATCTTAGCCGAGGTTGGTACAGAACTTTATTATCACAGGGGGTATTTTAAATTCCAATCGATATCGAAACGGAACAATGGACTGCTTAAGTGAGAATATAAAATTTTGCCACAAATATTGCGAATTGGTCGATTAAGTCATAAAAATTAATTTTCAATGAGCTTTTTTTAAGAGGTTTGATAGAGGGAATTAAGGTCTTATCTTCCCGAAAGCGAAGAGAGAAGACAGAATAGGAGAAACAGAATAAACCTCATCTAGGATAAAATCCGCCCCGGGCGGGAATCGAACCCGCTACCAATCTATTTTAATTCATTGTTTGTTGCCAAAATAACTTCACACTCATGTGGTTTGTTCTCGGACGAAAACCGATCTTATAGGACGAAAACCGATTTGAGTTTAACCCTGAACCCTGCTTAGATCCGTATGGCGTTATGAGATTCAATAGATATTGTTAGGTCGATTAAGTCATAAAAATTAATTTTCAATGAGCTTTTTTTAAGAGGTTTGATAGAGGGAATTAGGGTCTTATCTTCCCGAAAGCGGAGAGAGAAGACAGAATAGGAGAAACAGAATAAACCTCATCTAGGATAAAATCCGCCCCGGGTGGGAATCGAACCCGCTACCAATCTATTTTAATTCATTGTTTGTTGCCAAAATAACTTCAGACTAATGTGGTTTGTACTCCTTGACATCTTATTACCAGAACAAACGATCTTTATTAACATAATGCATGAATGGCATAATAAGGTTAATCTCTGAGAATTCATAGATATTCATAAGGAATTAAGGACATAATAATAAATAGGTAGCTTTTTAATAAGAATAAACAGCATAGGGAATATAAGGATTCATTACCTCATTTATTAATAGCATAGATTATCTGGTTATCCATAAATTTATTAAGAGGGTTTATTGAAATTATTCATAGAGATAACTCCTAGTAATTTCTATGCTTGTGCTGAAAATTTCTTTCGTTTTTACCTTACGTTCTGTTACCTTCTTACTAGCTAGTTTCAAGGTGCATATACACTGGACAAGTTATTTTTATTTTTAAAGCTCCATACACACTGGGAACACATATTTCAGTAGGTATGTTCATCCAAGGTCCTCCATGGTCTATTTCTGCAGGGGAAGACCAACTACGCGACCTTGACCTCAGAAATGATGAATCAGCAAAAAAAAAGAGACCATTATTGAAGCCAAAGCCAGTGGCCATGCAATATTGCGGGACCTGCCCTTTAATCAGAACTCATATAGGTCGGTATATGTACATACAGTAGAACCTCGATTATTTCAACTCATTGGGACCGGGGGTAGTTGAAATGATCGAGGTTGAAATAATCACTTGCTATGACCTTTTCCTCTGATAAGATAGGATATCCTTTGAAAGATAGAAAAAAACAATGGATTTTGGAGTAGAAATAATAGAGAGTTGAAGTAATCGAGGTTCTACTGTACCTTCATACGTACGTCTGTAGGTCCAAGCAATCTAGATACACCTAGGTACCTTTTCATTTAGACTTATTGACACAATAACGATAATTTACGAGTAGAAATTTATAATTAAGAACTTTTAATTAAGACTTACACTATTTGGTTTAGTTATACCTACGTACCTATGTGATTATGTATATTATCTATGTAAAATCTAAGCCTTACTATTGAGATATCGGTATATGTAGGTACCTATGTAATATTCATACTTATGTACATAACTACATACAACATACATAAACAAGCACATTTACATGTAAATTTAATGAAAATGGCAAGGATGAAGACAGGCAGAGTTGAAGCCCCTCTACAGAAAACGAGAATAGCAGTATTAGGCTTATAGGTAGATAAACATCTTGAAATTTGAGATGTTTCTAATAGTTTCTATGGCATTTGGTACTCATCTTCAGGAAAAATCAGGTTTAACCCTAGTTGAGTTCCTAGGTAGGTATGTCCTATTAGGTGGGTATTAATTTTATCTTTAATATCCTTAACCTTCTCAACACAATATTTTATTTTTTCCCGCACTCTGAAGTCACAATTTTCAAGAGATTTTCTCACGAACATCATTCTATAGATTGATAGTCTTGTAAATAAGGCACTATTTAAGAATACTTCTAGCATCCCTCTTCTTATTTTTCTTCTCCTTTTCCGGTGTTATGATGGGGTTGGCGTTTTTCATCAGCCTCTCAATCAGTCCTAGGGATTGCTTTGGGCTGACATTTTGTCTTGCCTACAAAATTTTAGGCTACAAAATATACTTATAACATCCCTAAACCCATCAATGAATGTCACTTCAATACATCAAGGGTTGAACTTGAAAGTTCTATCCTTTTCCGGTGTTATGATGGGGTTGGCGTTTTTCATCAGCCTCTCAATCAGTCCTAGGGATTGCTTTGGGCTGACATTTTGTCTTGGCTACAAAATTTTAGGCTACAAAATATACTTATATCATCCCTAAACCGATCAATGAATGTCACTTCAATACATCAAGGGTTGAACTTGAAAGTTCTACTGCCTCTAACATAAGGCAAACTTTACCACACGGAGGACATAAATTAAGACCTCGGTTGTACCTATGTATATATGTAATATCCAAACACCATATTTATCTACATTATAATATTACTATCTAATAATATTGGATAATATCTTCTCAGAAACATCAAGTCCCATAACATCCCTAAATTTGTCACCTCGCTCCATCAAGGGTTGAAAGTTCTACTGCCTCTATCTGGCAAACTTTACCACGGAGGACATTCTCACAAGAGCTGTGTGGTTCTTCTGGTCACTAGATCCGATCCCCAGTTGACTCTTGACTCTGGTCCTGTTAGGGAAATGATACCTATTCATCACAATTATATTAAATGATTTTAATTGACATTCCCTTCATATTTGGTAAGAGTTTTCCAAATTAAATTGACTATGATTTTTTTTTTATTTTTTTTACTTTCTATTAATGATTTTTTTCTTTTCCTTTTGCAGTTGTTGGCGTAAGTTCTGGCTGTAAAGTATTATCCAATGTGTCAAATAGAAACAAACACTATCGGGTGACCGGTTGTTTAGGGAATGCCACTGACACATTTACCAATGCAGGGAATATAACTTTAAGTGCATCTTATGGTAAGAAGAGATTTTTTTTACTATTTATTTGTCCATTTGAGTACAAACTGACAAAGCTTAATTTGCTTTACTGGTTTTCAATTAAAACAAAAAGAGTGCTTATTTATACTACTTGAATACAGCTGAAGGGTCCCTTTACACCAGAAGTAGTCTACTAAATTTTGTGGTCAAATTCTCCAACATTGTTGATAAATAGGTATCTCAGTTGGGATTGAACCCATGTACTCCTGCTCCTGATTACCAGGCAAGGCTCTTGACTTCTACACCACTGAGGCAGTTTTTAATGATTTGGTGTTTTTTTTTTTTTTTTTTTTTTTTTCAGTTAGCTTAAGAAGTACCTGGCGGTCAGTTCATCAGTAAAATAATGATTTCTTCAAATTAAATTGATCCCAAGGGCATGGCAATGCCTAGACCCTTGACAAATGGAGTGTGCTTGAAGGCATCTGATGTGAGCTGTTCAGTTGTAGCTTACGAATGCTAACTGACAGCGTTATGGTAGTGGAGGTATCAGAAATAACGATAAGTTGTTGTAGAAAACATTAACGTCTCTGAAAATAATCAAAGCTAAGACTGAAATCAGGAGGCGCGCGAGCGTCAAGTCTCTTAAAATGTTCAAAAATCCCTCAATCCCTTTTTATTTCAGACAGACCCGAAAAATCCCCGAAAAGGGATAAAAATCCCTTAAGAACACTGGTCAAGAGTTAGAAGCGCTTTTTTCTTTACGTGCAGCGAAAACGTCCCTAATTTATAGCGTACCCGCGGTTGTGTGAATTCCTTTTACTATAAGGAAATCACCTCCGGCGCGTAAGGGCGTAAAAATTTACCGAAGTGTGCGTGGTATGAAATTTTAGGCCCATCTGCGCACAGATCCTTGTGAAATCCAAAGCTTAACTCTGGCTAAAAAAAAAATAATAAAAATCCCAGAATTTATCTACTAGAAAAAGATACCGGAATTAGCAAAATGGGGCGTTTATCTGGTAGGTAGGTACCTAAGCCCGAAATCGCAGGTTTCAATCTCAGGCAAGGGATAGGATTTGGTCCCAATTTTCAGTGGTGAAATTACGACAATATCAGGTTGAATACATCAGTTTCCGATGGATCACTAAAGTTAAAAACGTTGCGCGTGGTTGGTATCCGGATGGCTGGCCATCTGGATAATCGCGTGCTGCTATAGCTTTGCCAGTAGTTAAGCCCCACTCAGCCTGGGTGAGTTTAAGTTGGTGAATAGATAGGTTGTCATCGAATCGAGGTTAAAAACCCTAGTAGCTATACTTATGATGTTAAACCTCGAATCTACCCAAGGTAACTCTTTTTTCCTGCCCTTTTTGATTGACAGGATTTTAATGTGACTGTATAACGTTTAGCCATGTTTGACTAACTTTTATTTCACATAATCGAATGCGCGTCTCTTGTAAAAGGGGCGACAAATAAAGGAACACCTCGGACACCATAGCTACATCTTCTATTTTGTTTCCTCACAAATGACCTCCCGTGTCACGTGATCCTATTGATAGTTCCTCTCGACCACAGCACAGATCACTCACTCCAATGACCCCAAAGTTAATGGACCAACTTATAGACCCAGTTTGAGAGACTTCCTCCAAACACACAACAGGATGCAAATTTCAAACCTTGACAAGATTAATCCCACAGTCTGGTAAAGTCGTAACTGACCATAACTGGCTAATGTCCTCAGAAGTATCCACTTATGTAGTTTTTCGGAGATGGTCTTGTACTCTTGTTACTGCATTACTCGTAAACCGCAGCTTCTCTGACCAAGTGACCAATTGGTCAATTTGTTGAATAATTTCCTCCGTAATCGTATTCGTAGTTCGTATACGCATTCTGTGAGCAGCGTACCACTTGGTGACTTTACGAGGTTAACGCCTTAAGTCTTGTAAGCTCTAGGTGGCGGGTTCGATTCCCACCCCGGGCGAACTTTATCAGACAGATAAGGTTCGTTGGCTCTTTCATATCTTGTCCTCTCTCCATGTCGGGACGATGAGATGTCAGTTGTTACAGTTCCCTCTATCAAATCTCAAAGAAGAAGACGAAGACGAAGAAGAAGAAGAAGAAGAAGAAGAAAAAGCGATTTCATCGATAGTGATGTTAAATCGTTTGAACCTACCCACAGTCCAATGAATCACCTGAAGATAATTACAACTGCGCGAGTCCTTGAGAAATTTGCTGATTTGAGATGTTCTCTATTTTTGGTGTCTACCATTCTAAACTTTGCTTTGGACTAGCATGTCCAAAGACCAAAGAACAGATGCCACGGGCAAAATTGTGGGGAATTCCAAGAAATTTAGGATGGGATAGATGTAGGTATGTTCTAGATTCGTACAAGCTTAACCTAACTTCCAGGGCTGTTTGCCCCTACACCAAGTCTCAGAGTGGGCTTGCTACGGAGTTAAGGGACGTAGGTATTTAGAGCCTGGAAGTTCCTCTTGAGCCACCGGGCGCCATTTTGTATTCAGCCCTGAGCGTACGTCACCCAAGACGATGACTAAGAGCAAATCATTTATTGTGAAAGAAAGTAATTGTAAGTAGGAGTGCACTCTGGGTCTTCATGGGATGTTATGGACAATATGGACGTACATAGACTACAACCCGATTACGTAATACTGTAAGTACATAGGCAAGGCCGAATCGACTCAATAGATCAATTATTGGCGTAAAATATTAAATACATAAATACATCATCATAAAACATATGTTAATGATTGGTTTGTGGGTTAGAATATCCCTGGAAGTTGGTTGGAGCTTTTAGTTCCCAGCAG
>NW_007380314.1:21031-26511 GCF_000475195.1 Diaphorina citri | reverse complement strand
CGGGTTTCGTGAAGGTAGGAGCACGAACGACGCTATTGTAGAAGTCATCGAATATGCTTATGAGGCTATGGACAAAGGCCAGATGGCCGCCATTTTGTTTTTGGATCTATCTAAATGTTTTGACCGGGTATCTCACCAGGTTCTCATTAGCATCCTACAGGAAATAGGGTTTGAAAAACATACATTAGGACTATTCAGTAGCTACCTGACCAACAGGACACAAATGGTTAAAATCGGCACCACATTAAGCGATGAGTTGGTTAACAGCCACTATTCTACCCCCCAAGGGACAGTCTTGTCCCCAGTGCTGTATAATGTTTACGTCCATAAAATGTATGACATGAGGTTAGGAGGTCGACTTGTGTCCTACGCGGACGACACCGCACTGTGTGTCAGGGGTGATACCTGGACTGAAGTATTTCAGCATATTCAAAATGATATGAAAAAAATCAACCTATGGTTCGAAGAACATAATCTTAAAATTAATATAGATAAAACCAAGATTCTGCCACTCTGTATCACTAAAACCACCCTGCCTCGACAGTGCGGCGTTCAGATTCATGTGGACAACTGTGACCAAACTACATGTCAATGTGGCTCTATTGGACTAGTGCACAGTTGGACTTATCTAGGGGTTGAAATAGACCAACATCTAAGGTGGGATAATCACATAAATAAACTTACTAAAAGACTAAGAAAAATGATCCATTCCTACTACCTACTCAGAAACTTTTTAAAATTAAATCTCTTGAGAGAAACATACTTTGCTCTCTGCCAGTCTTGTATCGAGTATGCGATCTGTGCATATGGGAGAGCCAGCAAAACATCCCTAAAAAAACTTGAAGTTGTACAAAATTCCATCCTGAAAATAATTCATAAAAAAAATAGACTCTATCCCACAAGAAGACTATACAAAGAGCTTAAAATTTTAGATGTAATAGGCCTGTTTCACAGAAACATCTGTGCACTGGTCCAGAAAAGCAACATTTTCTCCTTCAGAGAACATAGGTACAACCTAAGACAACAAAGTATCTCACTGCCCCGTAAAAAAACAGTTACCGGTCAGAAATCTATTTACTTTCTGGGTGTAAAAATATATGAAAATCTTCCTCCTCATATAAAAGAAGAGAAAGATAAAATAAGATTCAAAATTTTACTCAAGAAATGGCTGATAGACAATAGAATAGACGTTGAAATAATCAAATAGGTAAAACAAAATCTCTATTTATTACATTATAGCTACATGGCAATAGGAACTAACATACTATTCATGGTTTAAGTACTATATTATTTTATTACTATTATTTTTTATTATTATTATATTTCTTTCCATTAATTACACATTAATTATTTTTATTTAAGACATAGCTCCCTTGCCACGAATCAAGGATTCAAGATTATCTTGAATCTTTAGTGTGGCAATTCTAGTCTTCCCATCCCTTTTGGGGTGGACGGATGGAGGCGGGGGGTATGGGGGGCCACCCTCATGCTCCACGCGTCCTTCTGTTGGCCCCGGGGGGGTTGGGTGGACTAGTGGTAGTGCTGTCACAATTTAATCTTGTTATAATTGTCATGATATGTTAAAATTTAATAATAAAGCACAATTATTACTATTACTATACGATTATACCAAGCTTTTCCCACCACACACGTTTCCGACAGTCTGACAGACGGTCATTAGGGGTACGGTTGGCCCGCTTGATTGCCATTCACGCTCACACGGTCTGACAGACTCACACGGTCTGACATTAGGGGTACGGTTGGCCCGCTTGATTGCCATTCACGCTCACACGGTCTGACAGACTCACACGGTCTGACATTAGGGGTACGGTTGGCCCGCTTGATTGCCATTCACGCTCACACGGTCTGACAGACTCACACGGTCTGACATTAGGGGTACGGTTGGCCCGCTTGATTGCCATTCACGCTCACACGGTCTGACAGACTCACACGGTCTGACATTAGGGGTACGGTTGGCCCGCTTGATTGCCATTCACGCTCACACGGTCTGACAGACTCACACGGTCTGACATTAGGGGTACGGTTGGCCCGCTTGATTGCCATTCACGCTCACACGGTCTGACAGACCGCGTCTGTATCACGTGAAGGTGTTCAAGATCTGCCGAGTCAAATACTCAGAGCATGCTCTAACGCAGACATCATACGCTCTGGACATGCTACAACGCGGACAAGGTCTAAATAAGAACTTGGTTACGTTTCAGCCACGTGCCTTGGTGAGATTGAAGTATCGCCGGTGATTGACTTGGAGCAAGTGAGAAAGATGGTGAATAAACTTCAGGAAGAGAGCAAACCAATCCAAGATGGCGGGACTGAGCTGCCCAAGCTGTCACCTGATTGGGTGTTCGTAGACTGTAAGTACACTAAATATGTATGTATATTACCTGGCTGTGTCCACACATAGTCCACGGCCGTCGACCATTTGTGGACACAGCTTTAGAATAAAACTCTCATAACAGCCAGTCAGTGACTTATAACACGTTGAATACAACATCTCCCAATCTGTCTATCTACTTGAAATGTTCAAGTTAGGCTCTTAGATGAAATCTCGGGACGTCACGTAAGCGCTAGATTGCGGGTTCGATTCCCACCTGGGGAGGATTTCATCCTAAACAGATGAGGTTCTTTCTCGGAACAACATGGCTTTCTCCTATCACGTCTTCCTTCTCCCTTCGCTTTTGGGACCATAAGATCTTAGCAGTTACCGTTCCCTCTATGAAACCTCTTTAAAAAAATCTGGTGTGAACATCACACGACTTTCCTTATCCTATTGAATGATGCTTATTTGAGTGTTCTTTTACCCTAACTTTTACAATATCTTTAACCGTTTTGTCGCTATAGCTGAAAACCGCCAAAAAACGGTCGAAATCTGTCCAAAAGCGGTCAAAATACCGCCAAGCGTAGCAACCATCTCAACCAAACGTTTTGTATTGCATCCTTGTCACATTTGTGAACAACATACCAAATTTCAAGTCTCTAGCTTGTACCGTTCCCGAGATATTGTTAAATTACACCGAAAACCGCCAAAAAGCGGTAAAATGCCGCCAACCGTTGCACCGATCTTAACCAAAAGTTTCGTGTCGCATCCTTGTCACATTTGACATCTACATACCAAATTTCAAGTCTCTAGCTCTTACCGTTCTCGAGATATTTTGTTTACAGACAGACACACAGACACACACACGGACCAATGGCTCAAACTTTGTATTTAGGCTCTAGGGACCTCAAAACGCATTTTGGCACTAAAAACTGACCATCGAAATTTTGAACCGATTACATTACTTTCCTTCCTATAGGATAAGGAAAGTAAAAAAAAGGAAAAATAATAATAATGATCTTATGAATACAAAACTTTTTCCGTTTTTCTCGCACACTGTATAATACAAATAGGTATCAACAAAAAACAAATTTTCGAAAACACGAACTTTTGAAAAACATTTCCTAATCCCACCAGTTCAATATGTTGTGTTTCAAATAATTCAAATAACAGAAAAACATACCTAAACAAACTCCAAAGATACATGTATCAATACGAATGTTCCAAATGAAAATGACAAAAATATAATATTAAATAAATATACATCTGATTGTATTTAAAATGAAGTTGATAAAAACACAATTGAACAAATATCCATGATTTTGTTTAAACTTTGAAATATGACATAACATAACAAAAACAATACTCAGAATATATTATGTTTGCCAATTGACTGTGTTTCTAACAAACATAAATACATAATTATATTCTGCTTCGATGAACTTAATTCAATAAATACTGTGCTTCAATGAACTTACCTAAAACATAACAAACAAGATAATTCACATAATTAAAACAAAAGAAATACATGAACAAGATATACAAATGAATAAAATTAATACCACTCGTGTCAAACTTTTCCAAGCTCTATTTCTACTGCCAAGAAGAGTGGTGTTGTCAAAACCCCTTCTCAACAAACAATGCAATGGAAAACAATATTTCCACTTGTTAAGTTCGCACAATGGGAGTTTGTCTAATCCCCGCCATTGTGATGGAAGGTCTTTCGTCACCGCAGCGTGCTTGCGAAAGAAAGCCGAAAACGGGAAGGATGGGAAACCGACTCAGAATACTTTAGAAGATGGGAAAGTGACTCAAAATACTGGCAGAGGGAAAGAAATCCACGATGACGAAGAAGATATTAAAGGAACTCAAAATACCCGAGACAGTGGAAAAGAAAGGCGTACAACTGCAAACGGTATCAAAGGAACTCTAGATAATATCAAAGGAACTCTAAACAGGACAGATAGTGCTGAGGAAACGCTTATTGAAGGCAATACTGCGAACGGCGCAAAACATACTAAAGGAACTCAAAGTGGACCAGAAATTGCAGAGAAAACTACAAACCATATCACCCTTGAAAGCGATACAAAAGATGTCAAAGAAGGAATCGATAATACCATTGCAAGAAAATATATCAAAGAAAGCATTCCAGAGAGACAAAACCCAAAAGGGACCCAAGGTTTAGAAACCAGTAACCCCCAAGAACCAGCAACCAAAACAGAATATAAAGCCAAAACCCAACTCTCCAACAATCCACAAGGATCATCCAAAGAAATCCATCAGAAGAACGTCTTCGCCAGCGCCCATGAAGAATTTAACGAAATACTCCGTAGAAATGCCAATGAAGCACTGGGCAAAAATGGCGAAGTGTACATGGAAGGTCCGTCTAATAGTGGAGTGTATGGAAGGAAACATGTGGTTGATGGTGGAGGTGAAAGTCTTGTTGGAGAAGATGGTGGAGGTGACAATGGGAATGTGAATGCAAACAAGGAGGCTCCAAAGGCTGTGAACAACAATGACAAAGGTAAGTTAGGTAGATTACGGGACATTTTCAAAGGACATAGGGGTATTTATTTTCTTTTAAGAGGTTTGATAGAGGGAACTGTAAAGCTGTGTCCACACATGGTCGACGCCGTCGATCGACGTCAACTGATAATTTACACTGCCTTGACAACATGGATTCATAGATGCACCTCGTCGATCGACGGTGTGGACTATGTGTGGACACAGCCTGACAGCAAAGGTCTTTTCCGAAATCGAAGAGAAAAGGAGGACACGGTAGGAGAATGTCAGCTTTTCCGAAAACGGACCTTGTCTATTTAAGGATAATGGAGGAGTTGCAATTGGGAAAATATTATTAATAAAAGGTCGATTCCTACGTAAAAAGTTGTGAAAAATCCAAATCTGAGGTCAAAACTCCGAAAAAGTAACTTTAAAAGGTCGAAAATTCAATTTTTAATTGCCGTTCTAATAAAGAAGTTCAAAGAGTTGTGACGTCAGACTTCACGTCAAAATGCGCAGAAACGCTTGCGCACAAACAAACGAAGCGAGAGTCATGAATTATGATGTCATCGCCTACGGGAGCGTATGCAGTGACGTCAAACTTCACGATTTACCGGTATTTTTGAAATCGATTTATTTCGTT
>NW_007380314.1:2732-11521 GCF_000475195.1 Diaphorina citri | reverse complement strand
AAAAGTGCTAATGAATCTATTGTGAAAGCTAAAACTAAAACTCCCAATATTAACAAACCTACCTCTATCACAAACAGTAAACCCCCTAGTGTTACGAAGTCTTTAGCTAAAGTTAACTCAAAAAAGGAAAATAAATCTTTTAATACACAGACACCTAAGTCTTCAAATAATACACTGACACGTAAATCTAATAAATCAATTACAGACACCTCATTAACAAACACCAGATCCCCTAATACTCCGGCCGCCTCTTTAATTAGTATAGAATCGGTAGACAAAGTGTCTCGGGAAGCGTCACCTAATGAACAGCACGTGTCAAGGTCAGGGACAAAGTCAGGTGTCAAATCTCCATGTGTCAAATCTTCAAATAATAATCAACAGGGTGTTTACACCAACTCTAACTCAGTTGTGTTTTAGATTTGGTTGAATAAACATCTAGTGATTTAAAATTAATTTTGTCGTGTGATAAAATAATTCATTTTTTTCCTCATAAGATTATTTCCATTTTTTCCTCAATAATAACGTGTATCAATTCCTAGTGATTTGGTGTAGACCTGGTATAGGTATTTTTAACTTTTCAATATCTAAGTTACAATGAGTGATGATAGGAAGAAATCTGATGGAGACTCCCAAGTCGGAAAAGAGCCTTGCAGCTACAAAAAGTACTCGAATGAAGATATCATGGGAGTAATGAAGAAAGCCATGGAGAAGTTGACTAACGTGGAGAAGAAATTGGAGAAAGCATTGGCGGAGAATAGAAAGCTTAGAGAGGAAGCGGAAAGCAGGGATAAAGAGGTTATAGCCCTCACAAAAAGAATCGATACGTTGGAGCAACGGTCAAGGATCAACAACTTGGAGATAGCAAACTTCCCGGCCACAACAAACGAGAACCCTGTGGAGATAGTGAAAGCAATTGCTGGAAAAGTCGGAGTGGAAATCTCGGACAAGGATATACAAGCTGTTCACAGAGTTCCAAAGTTCAACAAGAATGCTCCTAAGAACATTGTTGTACAGTTCTGCTCCCGCTGGACAAAAAATATAATTCTTGATGCCTGTGCTAGATACAGAAAGAACAACAATGGCAAGATAATGGCTCAGGATGTGAATCGCTCCCTAAGAGATCAACCCATCTTCATCTCAGAACACCTGACGCCCAAGAACAAACAACTGCTGCGTAAAACAAAGGAGAAAGCAAGACTTGTCAATTGGAAATACATTTGGACCAGAGATGGAAATATCTACACCAGAAAAGATCAGAATTCACAAACTAGAGTTCAGATAAGAGAAGAGTCAGACCTGGCCAATGTACAATAGCAATGTAGCTTCAATGTTGAAAGACTAAGTACAAACATACCAAGGAAATCCGTAAGACTTATATTTGCCATTCTTATTGTTTACATTATCACTAATTATTTTATTATTAGCACAGTCATAGTTCCTATTTTTGAAATTGAACCCTTTACGCCAATTTCAGTAGTAACCTTTCAAATTTTACCTTCATTTATCAGCTTCACATATCAAATATTTTATCTACCTAGGTACTTACTTTTCTTTTCCACCCAAATTAGCATAAATGGCTGATATACATGATCATATTCCTTTATTTAATATCACCTACGAGGGAGATGAGGCCTATGTGGGAGACATAGAATCCTGTAAGGCTTTTTTAAGTGAGACTCACGACCTTAAAATTTTCCAAGTAAATATTTGTAGCATAAATAAGAATTTTGATCAATTGTTGGTACTTCTTAAAGCACTTGGCACAGAGTGTGACTGTATTGTCCTTACGGAAGCCTGGCTTACAACCAAGTTAAATATTAACCTTTTCCAAATTGCAGATTACAATATGTATCACACTACTAGCCATTACCGTCAAAATGACGGAGTGGTTGTGTACATTCGTTCTGAATTAGAAAGCTTTTGTAAAGAGATTAACATAATAGACTCCAATTGCTTGACCTTCAAGTTTACTAAAAATAAAAAAGATTTCTCAGGAGCGGCAGTATACAGGTCACCTAATGGAAGAAAAGAGAACTTTATTCAAGCCTTACCACAAATGTTGGACTTAATAAGCGGTCCCAACAGCATCAAAATTCTTCTAGGTGATATTAACATTAATATTTTAGATAGCAATGATAACCTGGCTAGTGAATATCTCAATCTTTTAGCAGAAAAGGGTTTCTCATCATACTGTGATAAAGCCACTAGATTAAGAAGCTGTTTGGATCACGTGTTCGTCAGTCCTCAAGTAGGTGACTTAGGAAAATCATTTGTACTAAAAAGTAATGTTTCAGATCATGATGCGGTGCTTTTTAAGTTTAGACTCAAAGGCGAAAAATCTACACAAAATAGCAACATTTATTCGGTCACAGAGATCAATTTTAATAAATTATCCATAGACCTAAGCAAAGAGACTTGGGAGGACGTTACTTCATGTTCCGAAGCTGATCTAAGCACAAACATATTCGTAGAAAAAATTAAAAAACTTATAGACCAGAACTCTTCTATAAAAAACAAAAAAGTTATAAAAATTAAAACCCCATGGATTACAGAGGGACTTATTAACAGTATAAAAAATAGGGACAAACTCCACCTAAACTGCAGACGACAACCATTCAATGTGAGATTGCATGCTCAATATAAGGTATATCGAAATAAATTAAATAATATCATTTCAAAAGCAAAAGCGAATTATTTCGCAGCTAAAATCGCACAAGCTGAAGGTAACAAAAAGAAAATCTTTTCTACTCTAAATGAAGCTATTCATTATAAGCCAAAGAAAACAGGTGATCCAATCAGCATCATAGTAGATAATGAGACGGTAGAAGTTAGTAAGGACCCTAAAAAAGTTGCGAACATTTTTAATTCGCACTATATTAAAGTAGGCAGTTCCTTGTCCGAAAATGGTACACATAGGGTCAGACGTGCTCCTCCTCAAAATACCTACCCCAGTAGTTTTTATCTCAGACCTGTAGGTGAAAAAGAGATTGGGAAAATTCTAGACTCGATGAGAGGTGAGTCTGCTGGCGGTCACGATGGCATCCAGATAAAAACACTCAAGAAAATCAAAAGTTTCATCATCAAACCTCTTGCTTATATCTACAACCTTTGCCTGAGGCAAGGTATTTATCCTTCAAATTTCAAGGTTGCCATTGTGAAACCAGTATACAAAAAAGGCGATAAAAACCTCGTAGAGAACTTCAGACCCATCTCTCTTACCACTGCTTTCAGCAAAATTTTCGAAAGAATCATTAAAGTGAGACTGGTTAAATTCCTTGATGAAAACAAAATTCTCTCAGAATCACAGTACGGGTTTCGTGAAGGTAGGAGCACGAACGACGCTATTGTAGAAGTCATCGAATATGCTTATGAGGCTATGGACAAAGGCCAGATGGCCGCCATTTTGTTTTTGGATCTATCTAAATGTTTTGACCGGGTATCTCACCAGGTTCTCATTAGCATCCTACAGGAAATAGGGTTTGAAAAACATACATTAGGACTATTCAGTAGCTACCTGACCAACAGGACACAAATGGTTAAAATCGGCACCACATTAAGCGATGAGTTGGTTAACAGCCACTATTCTACCCCCCAAGGGACAGTCTTGTCCCCAGTGCTGTATAATGTTTACGTCCATAAAATGTATGACATGAGGTTAGGAGGTCGACTTGTGTCCTACGCGGACGACACCGCACTGTGTGTCAGGGGTGATACCTGGACTGAAGTATTTCAGCATATTCAAAATGATATGAAAAAAATCAACCTATGGTTCGAAGAACATAATCTTAAAATTAATATAGATAAAACCAAGATTCTGCCACTCTGTATCACTAAAACCACCCTGCCTCGACAGTGCGGCGTTCAGATTCATGTGGACAACTGTGACCAAACTACATGTCAATGTGGCTCTATTGGACTAGTGCACAGTTGGACTTATCTAGGGGTTGAAATAGACCAACATCTAAGGTGGGATAATCACATAAATAAACTTACTAAAAGACTAAGAAAAATGATCCATTCCTACTACCTACTCAGAAACTTTTTAAAATTAAATCTCTTGAGAGAAACATACTTTGCTCTCTGCCAGTCTTGTATCGAGTATGCGATCTGTGCATATGGGAGAGCCAGCAAAACATCCCTAAAAAAACTTGAAGTTGTACAAAATTCCATCCTGAAAATAATTCATAAAAAAAATAGACTCTATCCCACAAGAAGACTATACAAAGAGCTTAAAATTTTAGATGTAATAGGCCTGTTTCACAGAAACATCTGTGCACTGGTCCAGAAAAGCAACATTTTCTCCTTCAGAGAACATAGGTACAACCTAAGACAACAAAGTATCTCACTGCCCCGTAAAAAAACAGTTACCGGTCAGAAATCTATTTACTTTCTGGGTGTAAAAATATATGAAAATCTTCCTCCTCATATAAAAGAAGAGAAAGATAAAATAAGATTCAAAATTTTACTCAAGAAATGGCTGATAGACAATAGAATAGACGTTGAAATAATCAAATAGGTAAAACAAAATCTCTATTTATTACATTATAGCTACATGGCAATAGGAACTAACATACTATTCATGGTTTAAGTACTATATTATTTTATTACTATTATTTTTTATTATTATTATATTTCTTTCCATTAATTACACATTAATTATTTTTATTTAAGACATAGCTCCCTTGCCACGAATCAAGGATTCAAGATTATCTTGAATCTTTAGTGTGGCAATTCTAGTCTTCCCATCCCTTTTGGGGTGGACGGATGGAGGCGGGGGGTATGGGGGGCCACCCTCATGCTCCACGCGTCCTTCTGTTGGCCCCGGGGGGGTTGGGTGGACTAGTGGTAGTGCTGTCACAATTTAATCTTGTTATAATTGTCATGATATGTTAAAATTTAATAATAAAGCACAATTATTACTATTACTATACGATTATACCAAGCTTTTCCCACCACACACGTTTCCGACAGTCTGACAGACGGTCATTAGGGGTACGGTTGGCCCGCTTGATTGCCATTCACGCTCACACGGTCTGACAGACTCACACGGTCTGACATTAGGGGTACGGTTGGCCCGCTTGATTGCCATTCACGCTCACACGGTCTGACAGACTCACACGGTCTGACATTAGGGGTACGGTTGGCCCGCTTGATTGCCATTCACGCTCACACGGTCTGACAGACTCACACGGTCTGACATTAGGGGTACGGTTGGCCCGCTTGATTGCCATTCACGCTCACACGGTCTGACAGACTCACACGGTCTGACATTAGGGGTACGGTTGGCCCGCTTGATTGCCATTCACGCTCACACGGTCTGACAGACTCACACGGTCTGACATTAGGGGTACGGTTGGCCCGCTTGATTGCCATTCACGCTCACACGGTCTGACAGACCGCGTCTGTATCACGTGAAGGTGTTCAAGATCTGCCGAGTCAAATACTCAGAGCATGCTCTAACGCAGACATCATACGCTCTGGACATGCTACAACGCGGACAAGGTCTAAATAAGAACTTGGTTACGTTTCAGCCACGTGCCTTGGTGAGATTGAAGTATCGCCGGTGATTGACTTGGAGCAAGTGAGAAAGATGGTGAATAAACTTCAGGAAGAGAGCAAACCAATCCAAGATGGCGGGACTGAGCTGCCCAAGCTGTCACCTGATTGGGTGTTCGTAGACTGTAAGTACACTAAATATGTATGTATATTACCTGGCTGTGTCCACACATAGTCCACGGCCGTCGACCATTTGTGGACACAGCTTTAGAATAAAACTCTCATAACAGCCAGTCAGTGACTTATAACACGTTGAATACAACATCTCCCAATCTGTCTATCTACTTGAAATGTTCAAGTTAGGCTCTTAGATGAAATCTCGGGACGTCACGTAAGCGCTAGATTGCGGGTTCGATTCCCACCTGGGGAGGATTTCATCCTAAACAGATGAGGTTCTTTCTCGGAACAACATGGCTTTCTCCTATCACGTCTTCCTTCTCCCTTCGCTTTTGGGACCATAAGATCTTAGCAGTTACCGTTCCCTCTATGAAACCTCTTTAAAAAAATCTGGTGTGAACATCACACGACTTTCCTTATCCTATTGAATGATGCTTATTTGAGTGTTCTTTTACCCTAACTTTTACAATATCTTTAACCGTTTTGTCGCTATAGCTGAAAACCGCCAAAAAACGGTCGAAATCTGTCCAAAAGCGGTCAAAATACCGCCAAGCGTAGCAACCATCTCAACCAAACGTTTTGTATTGCATCCTTGTCACATTTGTGAACAACATACCAAATTTCAAGTCTCTAGCTTGTACCGTTCCCGAGATATTGTTAAATTACACCGAAAACCGCCAAAAAGCGGTAAAATGCCGCCAACCGTTGCACCGATCTTAACCAAAAGTTTCGTGTCGCATCCTTGTCACATTTGACATCTACATACCAAATTTCAAGTCTCTAGCTCTTACCGTTCTCGAGATATTTTGTTTACAGACAGACACACAGACACACACACGGACCAATGGCTCAAACTTTGTATTTAGGCTCTAGGGACCTCAAAACGCATTTTGGCACTAAAAACTGACCATCGAAATTTTGAACCGATTACATTACTTTCCTTCCTATAGGATAAGGAAAGTAAAAAAAAGGAAAAATAATAATAATGATCTTATGAATACAAAACTTTTTCCGTTTTTCTCGCACACTGTATAATACAAATAGGTATCAACAAAAAACAAATTTTCGAAAACACGAACTTTTGAAAAACATTTCCTAATCCCACCAGTTCAATATGTTGTGTTTCAAATAATTCAAATAACAGAAAAACATACCTAAACAAACTCCAAAGATACATGTATCAATACGAATGTTCCAAATGAAAATGACAAAAATATAATATTAAATAAATATACATCTGATTGTATTTAAAATGAAGTTGATAAAAACACAATTGAACAAATATCCATGATTTTGTTTAAACTTTGAAATATGACATAACATAACAAAAACAATACTCAGAATATATTATGTTTGCCAATTGACTGTGTTTCTAACAAACATAAATACATAATTATATTCTGCTTCGATGAACTTAATTCAATAAATACTGTGCTTCAATGAACTTACCTAAAACATAACAAACAAGATAATTCACATAATTAAAACAAAAGAAATACATGAACAAGATATACAAATGAATAAAATTAATACCACTCGTGTCAAACTTTTCCAAGCTCTATTTCTACTGCCAAGAAGAGTGGTGTTGTCAAAACCCCTTCTCAACAAACAATGCAATGGAAAACAATATTTCCACTTGTTAAGTTCGCACAATGGGAGTTTGTCTAATCCCCGCCATTGTGATGGAAGGTCTTTCGTCACCGCAGCGTGCTTGCGAAAGAAAGCCGAAAACGGGAAGGATGGGAAACCGACTCAGAATACTTTAGAAGATGGGAAAGTGACTCAAAATACTGGCAGAGGGAAAGAAATCCACGATGACGAAGAAGATATTAAAGGAACTCAAAATACCCGAGACAGTGGAAAAGAAAGGCGTACAACTGCAAACGGTATCAAAGGAACTCTAGATAATATCAAAGGAACTCTAAACAGGACAGATAGTGCTGAGGAAACGCTTATTGAAGGCAATACTGCGAACGGCGCAAAACATACTAAAGGAACTCAAAGTGGACCAGAAATTGCAGAGAAAACTACAAACCATATCACCCTTGAAAGCGATACAAAAGATGTCAAAGAAGGAATCGATAATACCATTGCAAGAAAATATATCAAAGAAAGCATTCCAGAGAGACAAAACCCAAAAGGGACCCAAGGTTTAGAAACCAGTAACCCCCAAGAACCAGCAACCAAAACAGAATATAAAGCCAAAACCCAACTCTCCAACAATCCACAAGGATCATCCAAAGAAATCCATCAGAAGAACGTCTTCGCCAGCGCCCATGAAGAATTTAACGAAATACTCCGTAGAAATGCCAATGAAGCACTGGGCAAAAATGGCGAAGTGTACATGGAAGGTCCGTCTAATAGTGGAGTGTATGGAAGGAAACATGTGGTTGATGGTGGAGGTGAAAGTCTTGTTGGAGAAGATGGTGGAGGTGACAATGGGAATGTGAATGCAAACAAGGAGGCTCCAAAGGCTGTGAACAACAATGACAAAGGTAAGTTAGGTAGATTACGGGACATTTTCAAAGGACATAGGGGTATTTATTTTCTTTTAAGAGGTTTGATAGAGGGAACTGTAAAGCTGTGTCCACACATGGTCGACGCCGTCGATCGACGTCAACTGATAATTTACACTGCCTTGACAACATGGATTCATAGATGCACCTCGTCGATCGACGGTGTGGACTATGTGTGGACACAGCCTGACAGCAAAGGTCTTTTCCGAAATCGAAGAGAAAAGGAGGACACGGTAGGAGAATGTCAGCTTTTCCGAAAACGGACCTTGTCTATTTAAGGATAATGGAGGAGTTGCAATTGGGAAAATATTATTAATAAAAGGTCGATTCCTACGTAAAAAGTTGTGAAAAATCCAAATCTGAGGTCAAAACTCCGAAAAAGTAACTTTAAAAGGTCGAAAATTCAATTTTTAATTGCCGTTCTAATAAAGAAGTTCAAAGAGTTGTGACGTCAGACTTCACGTCAAAATGCGCAGAAACGCTTGCGCACAAACAAACGAAGCGAGAGTCATGAATTATGATGTCATCGCCTACGGGAGCGTATGCAGTGACGTCAAACTTCACGATTTACCGGTATTTTTGAAATCGATTTATTTCGTT
>NW_007380314.1:0-2341 GCF_000475195.1 Diaphorina citri | reverse complement strand
AAAAGTGCTAATGAATCTATTGTGAAAGCTAAAACTAAAACTCCCAATATTAACAAACCTACCTCTATCACAAACAGTAAACCCCCTAGTGTTACGAAGTCTTTAGCTAAAGTTAACTCAAAAAAGGAAAATAAATCTTTTAATACACAGACACCTAAGTCTTCAAATAATACACTGACACGTAAATCTAATAAATCAATTACAGACACCTCATTAACAAACACCAGATCCCCTAATACTCCGGCCGCCTCTTTAATTAGTATAGAATCGGTAGACAAAGTGTCTCGGGAAGCGTCACCTAATGAACAGCACGTGTCAAGGTCAGGGACAAAGTCAGGTGTCAAATCTCCATGTGTCAAATCTTCAAATAATAATCAACAGGGTGTTTACACCAACTCTAACTCAGTTGTGTTTTAGATTTGGTTGAATAAACATCTAGTGATTTAAAATTAATTTTGTCGTGTGATAAAATAATTCATTTTTTTCCTCATAAGATTATTTCCATTTTTTCCTCAATAATAACGTGTATCAATTCCTAGTGATTTGGTGTAGACCTGGTATAGGTATTTTTAACTTTTCAATATCTAAGTTACAATGAGTGATGATAGGAAGAAATCTGATGGAGACTCCCAAGTCGGAAAAGAGCCTTGCAGCTACAAAAAGTACTCGAATGAAGATATCATGGGAGTAATGAAGAAAGCCATGGAGAAGTTGACTAACGTGGAGAAGAAATTGGAGAAAGCATTGGCGGAGAATAGAAAGCTTAGAGAGGAAGCGGAAAGCAGGGATAAAGAGGTTATAGCCCTCACAAAAAGAATCGATACGTTGGAGCAACGGTCAAGGATCAACAACTTGGAGATAGCAAACTTCCCGGCCACAACAAACGAGAACCCTGTGGAGATAGTGAAAGCAATTGCTGGAAAAGTCGGAGTGGAAATCTCGGACAAGGATATACAAGCTGTTCACAGAGTTCCAAAGTTCAACAAGAATGCTCCTAAGAACATTGTTGTACAGTTCTGCTCCCGCTGGACAAAAAATATAATTCTTGATGCCTGTGCTAGATACAGAAAGAACAACAATGGCAAGATAATGGCTCAGGATGTGAATCGCTCCCTAAGAGATCAACCCATCTTCATCTCAGAACACCTGACGCCCAAGAACAAACAACTGCTGCGTAAAACAAAGGAGAAAGCAAGACTTGTCAATTGGAAATACATTTGGACCAGAGATGGAAATATCTACACCAGAAAAGATCAGAATTCACAAACTAGAGTTCAGATAAGAGAAGAGTCAGACCTGGCCAATGTACAATAGCAATGTAGCTTCAATGTTGAAAGACTAAGTACAAACATACCAAGGAAATCCGTAAGACTTATATTTGCCATTCTTATTGTTTACATTATCACTAATTATTTTATTATTAGCACAGTCATAGTTCCTATTTTTGAAATTGAACCCTTTACGCCAATTTCAGTAGTAACCTTTCAAATTTTACCTTCATTTATCAGCTTCACATATCAAATATTTTATCTACCTAGGTACTTACTTTTCTTTTCCACCCAAATTAGCATAAATGGCTGATATACATGATCATATTCCTTTATTTAATATCACCTACGAGGGAGATGAGGCCTATGTGGGAGACATAGAATCCTGTAAGGCTTTTTTAAGTGAGACTCACGACCTTAAAATTTTCCAAGTAAATATTTGTAGCATAAATAAGAATTTTGATCAATTGTTGGTACTTCTTAAAGCACTTGGCACAGAGTGTGACTGTATTGTCCTTACGGAAGCCTGGCTTACAACCAAGTTAAATATTAACCTTTTCCAAATTGCAGATTACAATATGTATCACACTACTAGCCATTACCGTCAAAATGACGGAGTGGTTGTGTACATTCGTTCTGAATTAGAAAGCTTTTGTAAAGAGATTAACATAATAGACTCCAATTGCTTGACCTTCAAGTTTACTAAAAATAAAAAAGATTTCTCAGGAGCGGCAGTATACAGGTCACCTAATGGAAGAAAAGAGAACTTTATTCAAGCCTTACCACAAATGTTGGACTTAATAAGCGGTCCCAACAGCATCAAAATTCTTCTAGGTGATATTAACATTAATATTTTAGATAGCAATGATAACCTGGCTAGTGAATATCTCAATCTTTTAGCAGAAAAGGGTTTCTCATCATACTGTGATAAAGCCACTAGATTAAGAAGCTGTTTGGATCACGTGTTCGTCAGTCCTCAAGTAGGTGACTTAGGAAAATCATTTGTACTAAAAAGTAATGTTTCAGATCATGATGCGGTGCTTTTTAAGTTTAGACTCAAAGGCGAAAAATCT
>NW_007380313.1:29223-32706 GCF_000475195.1 Diaphorina citri | reverse complement strand
TAAGGCGGATTTTATCCTGAACGGATAATGTTCGTTCTCGGAACGGCTGGCTTTCTCCTATCCTTTCTTCCTTCTCTCTTCGATTTCGGGACGATAAGGCCTTAGCAGTTACAGTTCCCCCTATCAAACCTACTAAAAAAAGATGGGTGTTTTACTGCCATTTTTATTTCGCAGCATTGAAACAATAAATAATAAAGATAACAATGTTAGTTGTTTTGATTTTTCATCAGTGCACTGCGGTCAAGATCTAGGTTTCGTAATTCCAGGATCATTGGTCCAACAGCAAGGTAATTGATATAGGAGTGATGGAAAATTATTTAGATAATATTTTCTTTAGAAGAGCTAAGGTAGAAGGGAGGTCCCACATTGACTTCCCTGTCGCGTATAATATCTCTAGTAGCGCGGTCAAACTTTCTTGACTTGGCGGGGCGGAGCGCTACCGCGCTCCTTAATAGGTAACTGTTCAATCTAATGCGATTTTTGAAAAGAGCGAGTTATGTGGGGAACATCCTAATATGTACATATCTAAAATACCTCTAGGTAAAAGCCATTAGTACAAATACCCCTGTTGTCCCTGCACTATGTCAGATTTGGTTAGATTGTCACCTGAGTGCTAGGTCATAGTTATTTGAACCTACCTTTAAATTGTATTTCATATTATTTCATTATTATATTATATATTTATATTCAAATTAAAATAAACTCTTGAATTTATATTGTTTTCTTTTTATTGCAAAAGTTCTCCAACTTTCGTAATTAGCGCAAAAAATTACCCCCTTTACAAAAAATTACAAAAAAATGATTTATTTCACTAGGAAAACTATTGTTTTTACGGGAGCACAAAAGCAAGGTCTTCACTGTCGGAAAAATTATCGAGACTGACTAGAAAACTACTGACCGTGTGTGAGTGCCTTTGCAATATTGTTGCTAGTTGCTTTGTTTTTTGGAGACGCTAGGGCTGTGAAAATTGAAGTCAATTTTTCCGGTGGAAAAAGATTTTATTTCAACCAATCAGAGGAAAACTTTTTCCAAATAAAATGTAAACAGCATAACGGGAAGAAAAAATTCAATCTGTGGCTAGCTTCACATCAATAATTAATGTTTTTTTTATTTTTATTATTATTAAAAAAAAGAGGTTTGACAGAGGGAACTGTAACTGCCTGCTAGGGTCTTATCGTCCCGAAATCGAAGAGAGAATGAAGACAGGAGGAAAGCCAGCCGTTCTGACAACGAACATTATCCCATCAGGATAAAATCCGCCCCGGGCAGGAATCGAACCCGCGGCCTAGCGCTTACAAGGCAGACGCGCCACCAACCAAGCTAACTAGGCTGGCATAATTAATGTTTAATGAAGTTATTCGTAGCATTCCAGACCACCGAAGACACCCACACACGGTCAGTAGTTTTCCAGCCTCTCGTATGTTTCTAGCAATGCAATTTGTGACACATTGTAGCCAACTTTTAGCATCTCATGTCCTCTGGCGAAATCAGGGATTGAGCCTAAGGGTGCCCACAGAACCGGGCATTCAAGATGAAGCACAAAGATAAAGCCGTAAGACGAAAAAAACAAACGTACATATTCTTATGAGACCGCGCAGAACGAAGAACAAAGGTGTGTTCCGGCGGAACATTTGATTTTTGACAAAAATACGGATTGTTCCGGGAAATAACGTACGGTTGGCAACCCTACTCATTAGCCAACAAGCTGGGCCCATCTCTTCCGGAATTTTTTAGCCCGTAGTTTATTCGATCGTGGTTAAAGAATACCTATGTACCTACCTAATTTGTTTAATATTCAGTTTATTATTATTATTGGTTTGATTTTACTTTCATGTAATGATTTAAAATCAAGACTAGAGCCCGTTCTCCCTTATTCCTTTTAATGTTTCCTAATAACAGTAATAACTACCAATATAGTACTGAAGTCACCCATCCATTTTTGACCTTGCTCGGCGTAGCTTAACATAGGTGAAGGTGACGCTAAAACCGGTCTATAATGATCGACTGAAGTGTCATCTAAAACTTTCTCGCTTTGAGTTCATAGGTCGTCGCGACAAACTTCAAGATCAGAGCTCATTTGTGTGAAAAAATGTGAAAAAAATCCCCCAAAAACCAGTTTTTTTTTTTGTTTTTTTGTTTTTTTTTTTGCACCACCAGTTTCGTGTTCCTGGTGAAAAGACCTTTAATTTGATATATAGGTCGACCAGGACAGACAGACCGACCGACAGACAGACAGACGACACCAAAACGAATACAATAGCCCGTCCCTTTTACCTTTTTTTTTTTTTTTTTTTTTTTTTTTTTTTTTTTTTACCGGCCCTTTTTTTTTTTTTTTTTTTTTTTTTTTTTTTTTTTAATTACTATCGTAATAACAAAGGAAGGACGGGCTAAAAAAGGAACAGAAATCATTGCCACTCCTATGCGAAACGTCCCTTTTCATTCTGTTGAGAAATTAATAAAAATACAAAGCTCCCACAAACATACAACATTTTTAAAAAGAGAAAGTTTGAGGAAAAATGGAACGGCATAATTGACAAACCTGAAATCATACCACAGACACCTAGAAAAGCAGCGGTCACCACCTTCCGCCTGATGACAGGTCATGACTCATGATTGTCTTGCCCAACACCTCAACCGTATAGGCTGCAGGGAATCCCCTACCTGTCCACTCTACACTCAACAAGCTGTCATGAATGCAGACCACCTTCAGAACTCACGGACCAAGGCAACATCATTCAACACAAAATATTTGTTTTTTTTTTTTTTTTTTTTTTTTTTTTTTTTTTTTTTTTTTTTTTTTTTTCATGGTGTATTTAAAAGTGGAGGTTCTCATATATGATTTTGACGTTGACGTCGGGGCCGCCCCCTGATGATGTGAATAAAATAAAATCCACTAGCTAGAAAATGTTTCCCCCTAGATATAATGAGACAGGTATTTCAGCGTTTTTCGAAATACAAAACCATTCTCAAGATATTTCGAGAGGCTCGTTTTTTATGCACCCTGTATAAAATCTTTGTATTGAAAAGAAGTCTTCGCAGATGCTAGATTGCCTCCATAGTTCCACATAAATATAGAGATGAACAAAATGCACTCGTATTGAAAAGAAGTCTTCGCAGATGCTAGATTGCCTCCATAGTTCCACATAAATATAGAGATGAACAAAATGCACTCTATTTTTTTTTTACTTTCTATTACTACAGTTTAGCGGCTATACTGTAATGAAAGTATTGCAATCGGTCCAAATTTTCAAAATCGGGAAATGGGTGGAAATATCCGTTTTGGGGTCCCCTGATAATGAAAGTATTGCAATCGGTCCAAATTTTCAAAATCGGGAAATGGTTGGAAATATCCGTTTTGGGATCCCCTGATGTCAAAAAAGTGATTTTTATCGGTCCAAATGTTCAAAATCGGGAAATGGTTGGAAATATCCGTTTTGGGATCCCCTGATGTCAAAAAAGTGATTTTTAGCCCATGGTCTGTAG
>NW_007380313.1:23958-28250 GCF_000475195.1 Diaphorina citri | reverse complement strand
ATATTAACCAAAGTAATTGTTGCTTAACCTTCATTTCGTGGAAAATGTTGAAAAGGTTGTGAACAAAATATCTCAAGAACTGTTTGTCGTAAAGCGATGAAATTTGGTATGCTATCCCGGTATGGTTCAAGGACGCGACTGTAACAATTTGGTGAAAATCGGATAGTCACCCATCCATATATCAACCAAAGTAATTGTTACTTAACCCTTATTTCGTGGAAAATGTTGAAAAGGTTGTGAATAAAATATCTCAAGAACGGTTTGTCGTAATGCGATGAAATTTGGTATGCTATCCCGGTATGGTCCAAGGATGCGACTGTAACAATTTGGTAAAAATCGGATAATTACCCATCCAGATATTAACCAAAGTAATTAAGAGTTAACCCTCATTTCGTGGAAAATGTTGAAAATGTTGTGAACAAAATATCTCAAGAACGGTTTGTCGTAATGCGATGAAATTTGGTATGCTATCCCGGTATGGTCTAAGGACGCGACTGTAACAATTTGGTAAAAATCGGATTGTCACCCATCCTGATATTAACCAAAGTCATTGTTGCTTAACCCTTATTTCGTATAAACGGTAAGAGACATCGAAAACATTTGGTCATTCGGATGTGAATATTCTAATCAATGTGATTTTTCACGCCGAATCGAATGGTGCTACTTTTATTACTGTCTGACTTACGGTTGAGAAGTTTCGGGTTCGATACTTGATACTTCCCTGTGTCGACAAATTTCCCTTTTATTCGTGAACCGTTACCAAATAAGCAAGTGAATAGTTAATCCCATGTGATTTTTGACGCAAAATCGAATGGTGCTACTTTTAGAACTGTCCGACTTACAGTTGAGAAGTTTAATGTAATAGAAAGTCGTGTGATGTTCACACCAGATTTTTTTTTTCTCTACACCTACAATAATTTCATTATGAACTCTCGTTTAACTTACCCAAGACGGGAACCAAATTGACAAAAGTTCGTGGCATGTGATCCTGTAAGTAGTCTAAAGCGAGTTTCAACTTTTTCTGATGCTGTAGAGCGGTAGTACCTTCCTTGTTGTAGCATTGTCCGGAACACAAGTCATTCGCTCCAAAAAATATTGTTATCAACTGGAAATATCCAAACAGAATTTCGATCATAATCATCATCCAACCATTATTTTGATCACATTTCGGCTGCAGTCAGCAGAATTCGATTTTTTTTTTGCTAACGTAATCATGTAGGTAATGGGTAATGGAACAAAAAATAAATAAATAAAAATAAAAAATAAATAAATAAAAATAAAAAATAAATAAATAAACAATAGGTTGGATACCTAACAAAAAAGTTTTCCATTTCACGTGTGTTACATTTTCTATATTATTTCTCCTCATACAGAACCTTACTAACCTCTCAATTTATACAGTGTGTTCATAAAGTCCCCCCACCTTGATAATTGAACGAATTGAAATTTCAAAATGCACTTTTCATGTTGCCTTTCCACTGTCCACTCTACTATTGCGCAATATACCTCGTCACTAAATTTTTTCAATAATTTCCTAAAAAAGAAAAAACGCCATTTTTAAAATATCTGTCCATCGAGGTGCATAAAATGTCCACAGAGATACAAAAAATTAAGAGAAAAGTACCAAAAAACAATTTCCGATAAAATAAAATGGTAATCAAGCGCGCCGGGAGGCGCGCGAACGTCAAGAGTTCGCAGCACCGCCCGGCCTATATTAACACGAAACAGAATATATCTTTCGAATTTTTTCTTTCTATTTTTCAAGCTTAGCCTAACCTAAAGCTTAGCCCTGTGTATAACCTCTACCTTCTCTCACCTATTTTCTCTGGAGATTTTCTCAATTGAAATCGCCTTTGAAAGAGGTATATACTGGTTCAATTCCCAAGTGAGTCAAAACTTTGATATACATAATCATGTATTAACTACCTATTAAGGAGCGCGGTAGCGCTCCGCCCCGCCAAGTCAAGAAAGTTTGACCGCTTCATGAATTATATTTATTATCAACCTATTATAGACTCTGAAGTCTGAGTTGATACATAGGTATCTACCTAAATACTGAATATGCTTACTTCTGAAGCAACTACGTGGGTACCTATTTAAAAATTAGGTTCATTTATTTTTCTAAATGTCTATTGAACTTAGATGGGTAAGTACTTACAGCAAAAAATAGTGATATCCCCCCAAAAAAACACTTCGTGTTAAAAAATTAACGTCAAGAGTTACCCTCTACAAAAAAGTACTGATATAAAAAAAAAGACGTCAATGTGGGACCTCCCTTCTACATTAGCTCTTCTAAAGAAAATAATAATTTTCCACACTCCTACATCAATTTACCTTACTATTGAACCATTGATCCCGGATTACGAAACCTAGATCTTGACCGCAGTGCACGAATGAAAATAACAATGTTTTCTTTTGATATTATGCTGAGGCGCTGAGCACGTCAGATAATTATTTTCTTCGTAGGTACTAGGTACATACCTACATACAAAAGACGTCAATGTGGGACCTCCCTTCTACATTAGCTCTTCTAAAGAAAATAATAATTTTCCATCACTCCTACATCAATTTACCTTACTATTGAACCATTGATCCCGGATTACGAAACCTAGATCTTGACCGCAGTGCACGAATGAAAATAACAATGTTAATTGTTTTGTAATTTTCATCAATGCACTGCGGTCAAGATCTAGGTTTCGTAATCCGGGATCAATGGTTCAACAGCAAGGTAAATTGATATAGGAGTGATGGAAAATTATTATTTTCTTTAGAAGAGCTAATGTAGAAGGGAGGTCCCACATTGACGTCTTTTTTTTATATCAGTACTCTACCCATAAACGGACATTTATAAGGCATATTGTGTCAGTAGATTGCTTATTTCAATAATGATTTCTCAAGTAATGTAAATTCTACCCATAAACGGACATTTATAAGGCATATTGTGTCAGTAGATTGCTTATTTCAATAATGATTTCTCAAGTAATGTAAATTTTGAACATTATTTATCCACTTAGTAATGTTAGAGATTAATTAATTAGTTGTGTGTGTAAAAAAAAGGAGTTTCTTTAAGGAGGAAGGATCCATGTCTAATGCGTTTTATGCTACATCAAGCGCGCCGGGAGGCGCGCGAACGTCAAGAGTTCGCAGCACCGCCCGGCCTATATTAACACGAAACAGAATTTCAGCGTTTACTTATATACACAAGAAATTTGTGTAAATTGATTAAGTATCAAGCAATATTACAAGTATTACAATATTAATTCAATTAAATCCTGCTATCTTACGTTGTGGCGTAATGTACTCAAACTACAGTCCTGTTCAATTCAGCACTTCTTCAGATTGCACAGCGTATTTAATGTAGGTACCATTTTAAGAATTGATCAATAAAATAATTCGCTTCCTCCTGACAACATCAACCGACAACAGTGTTCGCATTTCCTCCAACCATTCCGCGGCCTCAACGTGCTTTTATTGTAAAAGATGTAGGATATAAATAAAATAAAAATGACACATATAAACAAGATTTAATAGTAATTTGGTAGGTTCAAAAGGTGTCCACCGAGGTGCACAATGGTGGTCCTCCAAAGTGCGTCAATGATGAGAGTTCCTATTGTACCCTTCGTTTCTCGCAGAAGAGTAAGTTACTTTTTTTCTTCGAAAATACAAGGAAACATGACAGAAAAACATCCTGATGGTCTTCAATGGACCTTGTTGGATCTCATAACGCATCTCGCTGGACAGTTAAGTTTCTTGATTATGTCCACCGACGTGAAAACACCAGAAATAAACATGTTGTGTCCACCGAGGTGCATAAAAATGCATGGACAACAATTGAACTCAATTTAAAAAAAAAATCTGGTGTGAACATTACACGACTTTCTATTACATTTGCGGAATACGAAGGTATTTGAAAGAAAAAAAAAAATGAAAATATCTGGTGTGAACATTACACGACTTTCTATTACATTTGCGGAATACGAAGGTATTTGAAAGAAAAAAAAAAATGAAAATCTGGTGTGAACATTACACGACTTTCTATTACATTTGCGGAATACGAAGGTATTTGAAAGAAAAAAAAAATGAAAATTCTTCTAAGTCCCGAGCCTGAGCCGCCTACGGCGGCCGATTTTCGGTCGAAAATTTCCTATCTTAAAATACTCCCCATGTAATGAGGGATCATTAAAAAGTGTCCAAAAATTGAACTTTTTTTTTTTTTTTTTTACTAAGTCCAAAATCGACCGCCTACGGCGGTCAATTTTCGACCAAAAATTTCCCATCTTAAAATACTCCCC
>NW_007380313.1:20569-23922 GCF_000475195.1 Diaphorina citri | reverse complement strand
CACAAACAAAATGGCAGGCCTTTTTTCAAAATGCGGCCGGGGAAAGGGGGTTTTGATAATATTCTCGTTTCGGGTAACTTTTTTTCTACATAATAATGAATTGGAAAGGTTTTTTGATATTTATTATCTTCCTACATTTTGTGACATTACACTGTTCTGTCTAGGATGTACCGGTACTATCGTACCGTAATGATTTTCCAATTATGGCGGCCAAAAAAGAGTTTTTTCTCGTCCACAATATCTCGTTTCCGGTAATTTTTTTCCAACAACAATGAATTGAAAAGTTGTTTCTTTTTTTGTTTTCTACATATTTATATTTTTACACTTTTTTTCTAGGATGTACCGTAATCCCGTACCGTAAGGATTTTCGAACATGGCGGCAAAAAAGGTTTTTTGAGAATATCTCGTTTCCGATAAAAATTTTCTAATAACAATAAATTAGAAAGTTGTTTGTCTTTTTATTTTCTACATTTTATGCATTCACACTTTTTCTCTAGGATTTACCGTAATCCCGTACCGTAATGATTTTTCCAAAATGGCGGCTAAAAAAGAGGTTTTCTTACAATATCTCGTTTCCGGTAATTTCTTTTTATAAACGGTGAATTAGAAAGCTGTTTGTATTATAATTTTCTACATTTTATACATCACTTTTCTTCTAGGATGTACCGTAATCCCGTACCGTAATGATTTTTCCAAAATGGCGGCTAAAAAAGAGGTTTTCTTACAATATCTCGTTTCCGGTAATTTCTTTTTATGAACTATGAATTAGAAAGCTGTTTGTATTATAATTTTCTACATTTTATACATCACTTTTCTTCTAGGATGTACCGTAATCCCGTACCGTAATGATTTTTCCAAAATGGCGGCTAAAAAAGAGGTTTTCTTACAATATCTCGTTTCCGGTATTTTTTTGTGAAGAACAATGAATTAGAAAGTTGTTTGTATTTTTATTTCTTACATTTTATACATTTACACTTTTCTTCTAGGATGTACCGTTATCCCATAATAGTTGATCCCGTTTTTTGGATATGCTGCTACTATAGGGAAATCCTTAAAAATTGTCCAATATATTGAAATATTATATTGAATTGTATGTTTTCAGGTATGCTGACTTGAGAAAAGTGGTTATTTTGCCGATTTAAGAAGCTATAAGTATTACAGATGGACAAGATGGCGGGTAAATAAGACGAATAAATTAATTTTCTATTCTTTTTATCCAGTTTAGGCCAAGCTGTACATAATTTTTGACATGTGGATACGGTGCGGTGGTGGTACCGAATTTGCTATTGAATACTGATCTCAGGACAACTTTCAGTACCTATATGGTGTTGATCAATCGTGTCGACAAGGTAAGTTATAGAGTCAGAGTGTGCAGGCTCGTATAGAACCTACCCAAACTTGACAATACTAGACCTGCCCGAAGTTGACGGTACTATTCATAGAACTCGGACATTCCCTCGGCCTCGACATGAGAAGAAAAGACAAGCCTGTGAATGTGAATGGCTAGCCTTAGGCCAGCCATCCACTCTCAGGGGCACTGATCAGGTCCGCCTGTCAGGTCTACCTGATACCTCATGAGTACGCACACTATCATTTAGACCTGACAGGTACGGCTGAAAAGTTCCGCCTGTCGGGTCTACCCTATACTTGATGAGCACACACGCTATTAGGTAGACTTGACTGGTGGACCTGATCAGGTTACCTGTGAGGTCCACCTGATAGTGAGTGGCTGGCCTTAGGCCTGACTGTTGGTGGAGACTGCCTGGAAACTACTGGTCGAGTATTCCAGGCCACTTGCCTGATTGATACAATGATACACGGTGTTACGCAGAGCTGAGCCAGCTGACGGTTAGAGCTGAGCCAATGCAGCCAGTGTGATAAGGGCTTGAGCCTATAGGTACTGAGCCGTTATTCCGCATGTATTGTGTTCATCAGTTATAGAGCAAGCTCTTTTCTAGTATATTCTCTAAAATTGTGGAGGCATCTTGAGATAGAGGTCTTATCGTCTTACAATTGAAGAGAGAAGAATAGGAGAAAGCTAGCCGTTAAGAAAACGAACCTTATGCCGACCGTCTCATCTGACAGACTAAGGTTTCACAGACCGGAGTGTGTCATACCGTCTTAACATGTGTGGCGGAAAAAGCTCGAAACCCAGGTCTGTGAGAAGAGGTCAGCCTGAGTGGCTGGTCTAAAACAAGGTGGATCAGAAGTGTCTGCGCCAGCCTAGTTTAAGTTAGCTTGAAAGGTAGCGCGTCTGCCTTGTAAGCCCATGTCGCGGGTTTGTTTCTGTTCAAGTATACATAAGTGTACAGTATTACAGTTGTTTCTGGCGCAGACGGCAGCTAGGGGTCTCGCTAAGTCAGCTAAACCCATTTCTTTAGGCGGTAATTGAGGTTACAATGACACTGGCTGCACTAGCTTAGCTCTGACCGTACGCTTCCTGCGTAACGTGTATCAATACTATCAATGATGTGAGGCAAGCGGCCTGGAAAACTCAGTAGTTTAAAGACATTCCCATTCTGGGGGATATGGTTTAGTGGGATATCTCATAAAACTCTGACCTAAGGCTCGCTTGCAATCTTATCTTTTCTCTTCTAGTCCTCACATCAAGAATAGTATCGTCAGGTTCACCACAATGCTCACAGAGCCCATCCTCTCCCACGAGAGTGAGTATCCGTTTCCTGTAGTCCCCACAGTCCTGAAATTGGCCGGTCAGGGTACGAGTGATTCAGCCGATTCAAGGGCACGTCTAGTTCTATACGAGCCTGCACACTCTGGCTCTATAACTCACCTTGTCGACACGATCGATCGACACCATAATATAGGTACTGAAAGTTTTCCTGAGATCAGTATTCAACAGCCACCGCCAAACTCTCGCATCCTCAACTTATCTCATATAACTCCTAACACATACAAATCTCCCTACGCACTCGCACTGTCCAACCAATAAAAACCGCTAAGATTCTTCTTCGACCCATATGTCTAGCCCTGCTTCTACCGCCGATTTTTTATTAAAGATTAAAATATGTAAATGTCAAAAAGATAGATCCGCTACATTGCAATAGGGCATTATCCATCTATGCAAAAACCCTATCCACGACGACGGATATCCCTTTAAGAATTTTTTACAGGTTATATAACCTTATTATATAACAACAAGGTACAAAAGGCATAGACGAATTGGAATATTTAAGATAAAAAAGTACACCAATTTTGAGGTTTATTTACTCCTATTTTAACGTCTACGGAGCCGACTATTCTTTTATAATAAAGTAAGATAAGAAATTAGGTCATCCGGTTCGACATGTATTAAAACTGTACACCTATGCCACGCCACCACCATGGGTTAAAAC
>NW_007380313.1:18193-19392 GCF_000475195.1 Diaphorina citri | reverse complement strand
AGGTCAATATCCACTGTTCGACAATGTATTACAAAACTGTACACCTGATGCACGCACCCACCATGGGTAAACGACAACTTTTACTGACTCAGAGTCTGTTTGGAAAGTCATTTGGAATACCCACAGCTAGCTAGCACAGATGTTCCCACTCGAGATATCGGTCTCACACGTCCGACGCATATCTTGATCTGCTCGGAACTTAGCTTAAAAGAATAGAAAATTAATTTATTTGTCTTATTTAGCCGCCATCTTGTCCATCTGTAATATGGCTTCCTAAATCGCCAAAATATCCATTTTTTTGAAAGTAGCACACCTGAAAACATGGAATTCAATATGTTATTCCAATATATTGGACTTTTTTTAAGGATTTCCCTATAGTAGCAGCATATCCCGAAAACGGGATCGACCGTTACGGGATTACGGTACATCCTAGAAGAAAAGTGTAAAGGTATAATATGTAGGAAATAAAAATACAAACAGCTTTCTAATTTATTGTTTATAGGTACATCCTAGAAGAAAAGTGTAAAGGTATAATATGTAGGAAATAAAAATACAAACAGCTTTCTAATTTATTGTTTATAAAAAAAAATACCGGAAACGAGATATTGTAAGAAAACCTCTTTTTTAGCCGCCATTTTGGAGAAATTATTACGGTACGGGATTACGGTACATCCTAGAAGAAAAGTCATCATCATTGGTTAACAGCCATTAGGCTGGTTTGCTGCAGTACGCCATGTTTCCCTGTCTTCTGCCTTCCTCTTGAGATCGTAGTAGGTTGTGACGTTCATATCCTCCATTATTTGTTTGATGTAGTCCAGTGGTGGTCTTCCTCTTGTGTTATATAATAATAATAATAATAATAATTCAGTTTTTATTGTACATAAAATTCAAACATGAATGTATACAACGTCGGTATGTTACACTAATAGGTACTAATAATAAAACTTACGCTAAAAATATATTATGATACGCTAAAAAAATAAAATAAATATGTGAAAATGCAGAGCATACAACATATGGACGTGTAAAAAAAAAAGCTCGTCACTGTGGCCCCCTATTGCTTGAGCGACTTTTGTTGACATTGGACCTCTCTCTCTCTCTTCCTCCCTCCTCCTTCTTCTCTCTCTCTTCCTCCCTCCTCCTTCTTCTTCTCTCTGTCTCTTCCTTCCTCCCTTCTCTTTTTCTCTCTCTCTATCTCT
>NW_007380313.1:11858-18142 GCF_000475195.1 Diaphorina citri | reverse complement strand
ATCATCCATAGATAGATTAGGTGGGAACGACTACAATTCTCTGACTCCTCTTCTTGTATATATCTCTCTCCCATCTCGCTCACTTTTTCTCTCTCTTCTTCCCCTTCTTCTCGTATATAAAATATATCCTCTCTCTAACTCTCTTTTCTCTTCCCTCTCGTATTCTTTTCTTTCTCTCCCGCTCTCCCTCCTCTCTCTCTCTTTTTTCTTCTCCCGCTCATTCCCCTCTTCTTTCTCTCTCTCTCTCCCGTCTCACTCTATCTCTATCCTCTCTCTCTCTCTCTCTCTCTCTCTCTCTCTCTCTCTCTCCGGTCTCATCTTATCTCTATCTCTCTCTCTTCTCCCTCCTTCACTCTATCTCTCTCTCTCCTTTCTCTTCCTCCTTCTTCCTCTCTCTCTTCTCTCTCTCTCTCCCGGTCTCACTCTATCTTCTCTACTCTTTCCTCTCTCTTGCCCTCCCTTGCTTCTTTCCCTCGCCTCTATCTGCTTCTCTCACTTTTCTCCTTCTTCCTTCTCTCTCTCTCTTCTCTCTCTCCCGTCTCACTCTCTATCTCTATCTCTCTCTCTACCGTCTCACTCCTATCTCTCTCTCTCTCCGTCTGCTTCTCTTCTTGCCCTCCCTCCTTCTCTCCCTTGCTCCCTCTCATCTCTCTCCCCTCTTCTTCCTCTTCTCTCTTCCTTGTCTACTCTATCTCTCTCTCGTCTTTCTCTATCTCTCTCTCGTCTATCTCTTTCCTTCTTTATCCCTCTTCTTTCTTGCCTGACGTTATTCTGTGCCTCGCTCTCTACATCTCTCTCTAGTTTTGATCTTAATGAGGAGGGAAGAGAAAAAGAGAGAGGAGATAAGAGCGAGGGAGTATGGTAAGGAGGGAGGAAGAAGAGAAAGAGAGAGAGAGAGAGATCAGACGTGAGACGGGAGAGGAGAGAGAGAAGAAGGAAGGAGGGAGAGAAAGAGCGGAGAGAGATGAGCAGGCGAGGGAGAAGGAGAGGCAAGAGGAAGAGAGAGGAGAAGGATGAGAGTGAGACGGGAGAGAGAGAGCATAGAGATAGGGAGTTGAGACGCGGAGAGAGAGAGGTAGGAGCAGAGAGAAGGAAGAGAAGAGAAAAGAGAGAGTTAGGCGGTTTTTTTTTTTTTTTTTTTTTTTTTTAATGCTAGTTTTAAGTTAAGTTATCTAGGGCCTAGGTTAAGCAATGACGTTGTACTCATACTGTTTTGTATATCATGTACAATAAAAATTATAATAAATAAATAAATAATAAATAGCTCCGCTATACTGTAGTAATAGAAAGTAAAAATCGAAATTTTTTTGAAACTTATATGAAAGGTATGTGAATTATTTAAATTTGGGAAAAAATCAAAATACAAGAAATTATGCAATAGAGGAATAGAACATAACTGATTCCGTTCCAGGACGGTCCACAGAGGTGCAATTTGGCTGTTTAGACCGTTTTTTTTCTCACAAAAATCGTTAAATAAATAAAAATTAAAATCTGTAAATAGGTACATAAAGGAAAACTTTTCTTTACGTCCAAATTAAAATTTATGTGAAATATCATTATTTTCATACCAAAAAGTGATGAAATATGGTTTTGCGCCAGTTTTAGAGAACCATCCTCCCCTAAAAATTATGAAATGTGTAGGTGTCTCGACTCGACGTTTTTTGACATTCTGAGCGATTCTCGAGAAACCTACCCCTGGTCATCAAGACACCCTGCATATTAAGTATGTTATAGTCAATTATTATGTGTCTTACTTACTTTCCAGTCATGTTTGAAATCAATGCCCGGTTCTCGTTTCATTTTCTTGATCAAATGTTGCGCCTGTCGTAGAGCATCCTCGTCGGCTGACACAGGAAATGCCACGTTCATGTGCGAGTTTGGCGCAAGAAATTCGCCCTGCCCAATAGAATATCCGGCAACATTTGGGTTGAATTCCTTCAGGATGTTTGGCAGTGTCATGTACTGACGCCAAATCCCATCTCCCCCTGAATCAATTCAAAAGAATTTTTTGTTATTATATTAGGAGATTACGGGTATCGAAATATCCCCTATTTATTCACAAAGGGTGTTGACAAACCCGCCTAGCAATAAGTCGAATATCAGTATTTAACTATTTACCTAGGTATATTACACAAGAAGAAAACATTGTAAATTTGGAAACGAGTTAATTTAATTTATTTTAATTTTGAATAGTCATCATCAGAAGTATACTACAACCCCCACAAAAACACAAATGTGGGAAAAAAGGCCGAGTTCCTATCCGAAAATATTAGCCTATAAAAGTGGTGAGATCAGAAAACAAAGGCCAAGTCTACATTCCCAGTTTTTCGTGTCTGCTGAAAATGCTGAATCTCAATCCTTCAACCTTATCTCAATTTCAACTTGGCATTGTTTTTCCTTTTATTTTCATGTTACTTATAGGTAAAGTACCTACCTATTCATTCATTGGAGAAGGAAAAACATAGGTATTAGCCAAGTTGAAATTGAGAGAAGATTGAAGGAATTTAAGATCCAGCATTTTCAGCAGACACGAAAAAATGGGAATGCACACTTGGCCTTAATTTTCTGATCTCACAAATTTATAAAATATTTTTGATAGGGACTTGGCCTTTTTTACTTTCTATTATCCTTACGTATAGGGAACCTATACAATATAAAATATTTTTGATAGGGACTTGGCCTTTTTTACTTTCTATTACCCTTACGTATAGGGAACCTATACAAGGTAATGAGAAAGTATTGATTTTCTTCTCATGTCGAGGCCGAGGGAATGTCTGAGTTCTATGAATAGTACCGTCAACTTCGGGCAGGTCTAGTATTGTCAAGTTTGGGTAGGTTCTATACGAGCCTGCACACTCTGACTCTATAACTTACCTTGTCGACACGAATGATCGACACCATATAGGAACTGCAAGTTGTCCTGAGATCAGTATTCAACAGCAAAATGGGTACCACCACCGCACCGTATTCACATGTCAAAAATTATGTACAGCTTGGGCTAAACTGGATTAAAAGAATAGAAAATTAATTTATTTGTCTTATTTAGCCGCCATCTTGTCCATCTGTAATATAGCTTCTTAAATCGGCAAAATAACCACTTTTTTCAAGTCAGCATACCTGAAAACATACAATTCAATATATTATTTCAATATATTGGACAATTTTTAAGGATTTCCCTATAGTAGCAGCATATCCCAAAAACGGGATCGACCATTACGGGATAACGGTACATCCTAGGAGAAAAGTGTAAATGTATAAAATGTAGAAAACAAAAATACAAACAACTTTTTAATTCATTATCCTTCGAAAAAATTTACTGGAAACGCGATATTGTGAGAATACCTCTTTTTGGCCGCTATATTGGAAAAATCATTACGGTACGGGATTACGGTACATCCTAGAGAAAAAGTGTAAATGCATAAAATGTAGAAAATAAAAAGACAAACAACTTTCTAATTTATTGTTATTAGAAAAAAGTTACCGGAAATGAGATATTCTCAAAAAACCCCTTTTTTGGCCGCCATTTTGAAAAAAAGGCCGCCATTTTGTTCGTATACATGGTTTTCGGTGTCACCCCTTCCTAAAAGTTTTATATGGTCCAAATGAAGGTCCATGCCAAATTGGGTGCTTTCCTGACGAAATGCAGCTTTTTTGACGTTGGGCCACCCACTATTCTTCAGTCCGATAGAAAAGAAAAAGCCAACAACATGGTACGACAGCAGATGCCTCAAAAATGAGACTATTCGACGAAATTTTGAAGAAAGCCTTGTAGAAGGGCGGGGGAGGTGGTTGGAAACGTTGTGCGTTGGTTCCGTGCAAATAAACTAATTTTGAACGGAACAAAAGAAAAAGCCAACAACATGGTACGACAGCAGATGCCTCAAAAATGAGACTATTCGACGAAATTTTGAAGAAAGCCTTGTAAAAAATCGACCAAGTCCTACAAATCAAGTCGAATCAATCTGGAACGACATGAAACACACTTTAAATAAAACGGCAGCCGAAACCATGGAAAAGAAAAAACCGAAGACATCAGATTGGTTTGACGAATCAGACGAGGCCATTAAGAAACTCCTCGAAGAAAAGACTCGAGCACATAAAATGTATCTGTCAGCACCAACGCAGGATAACAAAATGAAATATACAAACATCAAATCTAAATGTCAACGCGAAGTCAGAAAACTACAAGAAAAGTGGTGGAGTGAATATGCCCTACAACCTACAACTACAACAATACATAAATAAGGGAGACTCACATATTCAATGTGAGACCTATGTTAAATCCAGGTCATCGCGTATTCCCATCAACGTTAAAGAAACTTTTGTACGAAAGGAAATGGTAAAATTGGAGACCAAAAAAAATTCCATATTTAAGTTTTAAATAAATAAACAATTTGTTTTAACTAATTTACACTTTTTTGTCATTTCTTAATGTCGGAACCAATTAATACCTTTTTCCAAGGGGAACCAATTCGTACATGAAATTTTTGAAGGGGAACCAATTCATACGTGACAAAAATGGACCTTTTTTTTGGGAACCAACTCACCTTTTCCCATCTTTACAATGCCATTAAAGCTACTGTAGGTCCAAATAAAAAATCCCTCGCAATAATAGAAGATGAAACTGGCAACAAAATAAAAGATCAAAATCAACGACTTCGGATCTGGAGCAATTACTTCAATAAACTTTATAATCAAGAATCTCAAACAGATGAGAATGCTGTAAGGATAAATTAATAATACAGAAAACCTCCCAATAGTCAGTGACGACCCTCCGACCAAAGAAGAAATCCGCGCAGCCTTGAAGCACATCAAAAACAACAAAAGCCCTGGAAATGAAATGGTGAAATGCTCAAAGCCGGAAATGAGGAAATTGTTGATATTATGTATAAGTTATTGCAACAGATCTGGGAAGAAGGAAATGTACCGAAAGAGTGGAAAGAAGCCCTTATTATGCCTATCCATAAAAAAGGGAGCAAAAGCAAATGCGAGAATTACAGAGGCACCTCTCTCCTCTCACTTATTATGCCTATCCATAAAAAAGGGAGCAAAAGCAAATGCGAGAATTACAGAGGCACCTCTCTCCTCTCAGTACCCAGCAAAATCCTGTCCAGAATAATCTACGAAAGATTGTACCCCACCATCGATACATTTCTCAGAGATACACAATGTGGATTTCGAAGCGGCAAGTCTACATCAGACATGATTTTCACAGCACGCCAGTTAATTGAGAAATCCATTGAACAACAAACACCTCTGTGTATAGGATTTGTTGATATATCGAAAGCCTTTGATTCTGTAGACAGCTCTATGCTTATCAAAATTCTGGAAGCCTTAAAATGCCCGAAAAACCTACTCGGAATCATAAAATCTCTACATGACCAAACCGAGTCAAGCGTACAGATCGAAAACGACAAATCACCAGCATTCCAGATAAAAACGGGTGTTAGACAAGGTTGTGTAATCGCTCCACTTCTGTTCATCACATACATGCAAATAATCATGCAAAATGTTGCTGAGAAACAAATCGGCGGCATAGATCTGAACTATAGGAACGACTCCAATATGATCAACAGGAGAAACCTAAAGGCGGCAACTAAAATCAAACACCTGCATATCTTGGATTTAATGTTCGCCGATGATTGTGCGCTTGTTGCTGAAACACCAGAGCTACTACAAGACATCCTCAACATCTTTGTCTTTGAGGCACAAAAGCTTGGACTACGTGTCAATCTACAAGACATCCTCAACATCTTTGTCTTTGAGGCACAAAAGCTTGGACTACGTGTCAACGAAGAGAAAACTGAAGTAATGTTTATCAGCACACCCGAAGAAAATATATCTATCAACGGAAAAGTAATAAAAACTGTTCAGAACTTTAAATACCTTGGGACTGTCATCCAAAGCAATGGGCAGATTGACAAAGACATCCAGCACAGGCTTAACAGTGCCAGCATCAACTTCAGAAACTTATACGACAGAGTCTGGAAGCCCCACGAGTTAAGCCTCAAAACATTACTCCAAATATATGAAACAGTAGTCTTAAGTACATTACTTTACTCGTCTGAATGCTGGACTACCACAACTAATCATATGAATGTATTGAACGCCTTCCATCTAAGATGCCTAAGAACAATCTGCAGAATCAAGTGGACTGACAGAACATTAAACGAAGAAGTCCTGAAAAAAACGGGCATGCTATCAATCGCTCTATCTCGAGAACCACAACACCTAGAAAGCTGAAATTTGGTAGGAATATTCCTTTTATGGTCTAGGTGTGCAGG
>NW_007380313.1:6824-10776 GCF_000475195.1 Diaphorina citri | reverse complement strand
GGGCCGAAATTTTTGGAAAGGAACTTGGCCTTATTTTTTACATTTATGTTTTTGGTGGGATCTCACTCGAGATATTAACCAAAGTCATTGTTACTTGACAATTGTTTCGTGAGAAAAAGGTGGTATACAAAATATCTCAAGAACGGTTTGTCGCGAGCGATGAAATTTGGTATGCTATACCGGTATGGTCCAAGGACGCGACTGTAACAATTTGGTTAAAATCAGATAGTCACCCATCCAGATATTAACCAAAGTCATTGTTACTTAACAATTGTTTCGTGAGAAAAAGGTGGTATACAAAATATCTCAAGAACGGTTTGTCGCGGAGCGATGAAATTTGGTATGCTATTACCGGTATGGTCCAAGGATGCGACTGTAACAATTTGGTTAAAATCGGATATTCACCCATCCAGATATTAACCAAAGTCATTGTTGCTTAACCCTTATTTCGTAAACGGTAAGAGACATCGAAAACATATTTTGGTCATTCGGATGATGTGAATATTCTAATCTATGTGATTTTTCACGCCGAAACGAATGGTGCTACTTTTAGCACGCTCTGACTTACAGTCGAGAAGTTGCGGGTTCGATACTTCCCTGGGTCAACAAATTTCCCTTTTATTTGTGAATCATTAACAAGTAATCATGTGAATAGTTAATCCCATGTGATTTTTTACGTCGAATCGAATGGTGCTACTTTTAGCACTCTCCGACTTACAGTTGAGAAGTTGCGGGTTCGATACCTCCCTGTGTCAACAAATTTCCCTTTTATTCGTGAACCGTCAACAAGTAAGCATGTCAATAGTTAGTCCTATGTGATTTTTGACGCCGAATCGAATTGTGAAACTTTTAGATCTGTCCAACTTACAGTTGAGGAGTTGCGGGTTCGATACCCCATGTGTCAATAAATTTGCCTTTTATTTGTGAACCATTAATTAACAAGTAGGCATGTGAATAGTTAATACGGTGTGATTTTTTTTTTTACTTTTTTTACTTTCTTTTAGTACGTATTCGCAAATGTAATAGAAAGTCGTGTGATGTTCACACCAGATTTTTTTTTTTTTTTCTTTTTAGCAACTTATACATACATATAACCTTTACTAATTTTTTTTTTTTTTTTTTTTTTTTTTCAAATTTGTGTTTTGTGGGGGATCTCACTCCTTTTTTCAAAGTGTGTATTAATGTATTGATTAATGTAAGTGTGTATTAATGTACAAATGATTATTAGGTACAGATCTTGATGGTAGACTCAGTAACTTTGTGAAGGTTCATTTTAAATTAAGGAGCGCGGTAGCGCTCCGCCCCGCCAAGTCAAGAAAGTTTGACCGCGCTACTAGAGATATATAACGCGACAGGGAAAGTAGCCGTTTTCAGGTAGTTGTAGGGGGACAACTACAAATGATGGAAGAAAACGGATTATGTGTGTGTTGGGGCATGAAAGTAGACCAAGTTGAAAAAAAAAATCTTCAAAATCGGTTAAGTTTAGCCGGAGATATTTGACTTTGAAAAACGTCAAATTTTTCATCATTTTCTGCTGCTGCTTCCGCTTCTTCTTTGACGTTGACCGCTCTACAGCCTAAACCACTGGACCGATTTTGATGGTTGATGGCTCATTTTTTTTCTCGTGAGTGGTAGGTGTGCCTTTTCATATTTTCAAGGCCCCCAAAGGGCCCCTTCAGCCTTAAATTTGATAAAAGAGTGATTTTTAGGGGAAAAATTCTAAATTATCGCTCGAGTTGATTAATAAGGAAGTTTTGCACTGCTAATATAGAGAAGAAAGTCGGAGTGTCCGAGAGGTAAGGAGTGTGGTCTCTGACAAACTGCTGAGCGGGTGGGATGGGGGTTCGAATCCCACTGTGATCATTTTTTTGTACATAATTTTATCATTTAAAAATATTTTATGGATAGCCATAGTTACTTTTTTCATAATTTTATAGTTTTAGTTTATAGTTGAAATAATAATAATAATAATAATAATAATAATAATAACAATAATAATAATCATAATAATAATAATAATAATAATAATAATAATAATAATAATAATAATAATAATAATAATAATAATAATAATAATAATAATAATAATAATAATAATAATAATAATAATAATAATAATAATAATAATAATAATAATAATAATAATAATAATAATAATAATAATAATAATAATAATAATAATAATAATAATAATAATAATAATAATAATAATAATAATAATAATAATAATAATAATAATAATAATAATAATAATAATAATAATAATAATAATAATAATAATAATAATAATAATAATAATAATAATAATAATAATAATAATAATAATAATAATAATAATAATAATAATAATAATAATAATAATAATAATAAAATAAAATTAAAATATGGAAAATGATTTTCATGTAGGTACCTACATTATCATTATTTTCTTAGTAGGCAGTTGAAGAATAATAATATGTAAGTGCTTATGTACTATTGTATATAGCCAATTTTTTAATTTGTATTTTAGTAATTACCCATGACTCCCCTAAACATGTCATTTACCTATTACGATAAAATCTGCCTAGGGCGAGAATCGAACCCGCGGCCTAGCACTTACAAGGCGGACTCGCTACCAACCAAGCTGAATAGGAAAACCCTGAGGCCCTGAGCATTGTATACATATTGTATTATCAGGTCTTTTTCAATAAGTACTTGAGTAGACATCTACCGACTTACCTGCACACCAAGACACCCCTCTATACTCTATGAATGTTCCTAGAGCATATTCTTCCAGAGCACCATTACCCGCCACAAGACTGTCTCCCATTGCACCGACCACGTCAATATCCCCAGGTCGCAGCTTGTGAACATTGTCCGGTCTAACTTTGGAACGACCAAACCTCGTTGAGTTTTCACAAGGAAAAGAAATTTCACTGGATATGTAAAGCTGCTTTCGAACTCCATCTTGTCGTGGCGGATATAAAATCAAAGACTCGTTCCTCTGAAAGAAATTGTGAGTTATCAAACCTCAACTCACGTCACGCCGAGTTGTGCCATGGTTGTCCAGACTTTGTATCACGTTATGTCACTCGTGCGCCCCTCGGCGTGAGAGCGGGAGGTACCGTCAGTGTAGTTCTCGAGAACAAAATCATCTACAACCTACTACATTTTGTGACGTGACATGACTCCCCATGACGTCACATGAGAGCACGTGACGTGAGGGCAGTGTTTTTCTATCTGTTTGAAGTTAACCTAACCTAACCTAACCTAACCTAACCTAACCTAACCTAACCTAACCTAACCTAACCTAACCTAACCTACCCTAACCTGACCTAACCTGACCTAACCTAACCTAACCTAACCTAACCTAACCTAACCTAACCTAACCTAACCTAACCTAACCTAACCTAACCTGACCTGACCTAACCTAACCTAACTTAACCAAGAGCTATCCAAAACCGGTTGGACCGGTAAAAATTTCTTCACCGTAAGCCCAGGAGAGTGATTTCCTCAGGTCGGTAAAAAAATTTTGCTACGGTTTGTCTGGAAATGGGAGTTCATCCAATGGCGTAGGAACGGGGGGGGGGCAGCTGCCCTCCCCTAGAATTTTAAAAAAGTATGCAACCTTGAAGGGGCTACACAAAAAGCCTAAAAAATCGCTCGCGGCGCTAAAAATTTTTAGTTTCGGAGACTGGATTTCTGGTGATTGTAGATTAAAATTTTCAAAAAAATTCGCCCGCGGCGCTCTAAGTTATTTTGCTCATTCTAGCATTCAGCTGATATTAGACAGAAAAAATGTGTAGAAAAATATCTTAAGAATTAGGAACGTCCAAAATTAACTCGTGAAAAGCATCAGGTAAATACTTTTTGTAAATTGCGCCTGCGGCGCTGAATATTTCAAGTTCGATTATTCTGCGTTTCTGGAAAGTTGTAGCCCCAATTAAAAAAAAAAAAAAAAAAAAAATCACCC
>NW_007380313.1:0-6082 GCF_000475195.1 Diaphorina citri | reverse complement strand
TGTTGTTGTTGTTGTTGTTGTTGTTGTTGTTGTTGTTGTTGTTGTTGTTGGTGAAATATCTTTTTGATACCTAACTAAGCCTTTAGTAGTTTAGTCACTAAAAAAGCGGTCGAAATACTGCTAACTGTAAAAAATACAGGAAAATACCGCTAACCGTTGTTCCGATGTTCATAAAAATTACTAATTGGGGGGTTAGGTATAGGTAGGACGTAGGTATACACGTAATAAATTCTTATATAGAATACCTCTAACCGTTTAGTGAAAACCGCCAAAAAAAGGTTATTTCCGCCTGTGGGCGGAGCCAAGTGCATCTTTTGCCGAATTTCAGATTTTTCCCTTTACTTACTCATCAAGACCTACCATCCTGCCAAATTTCAAGTTTCTACGACATCGGGAAGTGCCTCAACATTTTGATGAGTGAGTGAGTCAGTCAGTTGTAAAATTAGCGATTTTCAAACCGTTTTTTCTACCCCTTCCGGTAAGGCTAGAACTTCGGAATTTCGCAGGTATAATAAGGAAGTATAGGTTAACACATGGTCCAAATTTCGTGAGATTACATTGAAAATTGACGGAGTTATGATAGGGGTGAAAATGCGTCGAAATGCTTCGTGTAATATACACACTGGCGTGCTCAGGCCAGAACTTGGCCTGGCGCACTGCCGTGCGCCTAGATACAATGTCTGTGTCCGAGAGAAGTGAAGGAGAATGGGAGACAGTCGAGGACACGGACGCCGACATATACATGAAGGAGGGGCGGCCCAGGTCACCCACGAGTCACGACCCGCTGGGCGAACCTCCCGGGGAATCCCCTATTTCTCCTTCTTCCATTTATTTACACGGTAACTACACTAGAAAATGATTAATGCGACTTTACAATGTCACTTAACTAGTAGGTAAATTTATTTACAAAAGTTTAATAATTAATGAGGAAACTAATCGGGAAAAAGTACTTAAAGATAATAACGATGTTTACAAAAGTTTAATAATTAATGAGGAAACTAATCGGGAAAAAGTACTTAAAGATAATAACGATGATAATTTACAAAAGTTTAATAATTAATGAGGAAACTAATCGGGAAAAAGTACTTAAAGATAATAACGATGATAATAATAATAATAATAATAACAGCACCACTTTATTGTCTATCGATTCGAAAGTTATTCAGAACAAGGACGCACAACTCCCCGAGCGTAAGTATTCTACCAAGTGCTCCCGACCACAATATTAGCAAGACTGTAGAAAGAGAGGATCGGCGGGAAGGACTCTGGGCTCGGAACTACCGCTATCCCTCTGTCCTTCGCCTACACTTTTTCTGGTTACTTAAACTCTTATATGGGTGAAATGCTGACGACCGTACTGGTTGTCCTTGTTCCGATGCTTTATCGGTTTTATAATGTAGCGCCCACATACATATATATATATAAAAAAAAAAAACAAAAATTGTCTGCGGCGCAGTTAATTTGTAATAAATGAGCTACATCTTGTACAGGGTTTCTACCAAAATGAAAAAAAAAAAACAAAAATTGTCTGCGGCGCAGTTAATTTGTAATAAATGAGCTACATCTTGTACAGGGTTTCTACCAAAATGAAAAAATAAAATTCCCTGACTTTTCCCGGTTTTCCAGTCCATTTTTTCAAAATTTCCAGTCTACTATTTCAAGATTTTTCACCCTATTCCCACTACGCCGCAGCCGATTTTTTTTTCTTTTTTTTTACAAACATGAAACTGAAGCTTTTAGTTATTCAGTCTATGAATGGTTAACAGGAAAAGGGGCGAAATTAGGAACAGTACCGCAGGCGAAATTTTTAAATATTGTGACCTTCTAAATTTTGGTATATAAATATTTTTAAAAGAAGCATAGTTAGATACCTATCGAAAACGCAACATTTGGCGCCGCAGGCGAATTTTGCAAAGGTGTAATCTTCAGCGCCGGAGGCGAAATTTTTCAGTAGGTATGTAGTCTATGTAGGTACACTGTAGCTGGCCATGAGTCAGATTTTTTTTTATGCAATAAATCTAATATATAAAAATGAATGTGTGTGTGTGTGTTTGTTCGAACTTTATGCCTGGCCAAACCGCTCATCCGATTGCTATGAAACTTTGTCAACTTATTGCTTGCACTCCCGTGAAGGTTATGGGCTATTTTCCGGTTCGTTTTCGTCAGGAAGCAGAGACTGCGAGAGAGAAATGTTCCGCTCTCGACCAACATTCGGTGCCTCGGTGGTGTAGTGGTCAAGGCGCTCGACTGGTAAACAGGAGGGCGTGGGTTCAATCCCAGCCGAGGTATGGAATACCTACCTCGGTGGTGTAGTGGTCAAGGCGCTCGCCTGGTAAACAGGAGGGCGTGGGTTCAATCCCAGCCGAGGTATGGAATACCTACCTCGGTGGTGTAGTGGTCAAGGCGCTACCTACCTCGGTGGTGTAGTGGTCAAGGCGCTACCTACCTCGGTGGTGTAGTGGTCAAGGCGCTACCTACCTCGGTGGTGTAGTGGTCAAGGCGCTACCTACCTCGGTGGTGTAGTGGTCAAGGCGCTACCTACCTCGGTGGTGTAGTGGTCAAGGCGCTACCTACCTCGGTGGTGTAGTGGTCAAGGCGCTACCTACCTCGGTGGTGTAGTGGTCAAGGCGCTACCTACCTCGGTGGTGTAGTGGTCAAGGCGCTACCTACCTCGGTGGTGTAGTGGTCAAGGCGCTACCTACCTCGGTGGTGTAGTGGTCAAGGCGCTCGCCTGGTAAACAGTATCTCAAAAACCGTTGGTTCTAGCGAAAAAAGTATTCCGATAATCCGATCGATTTTGTTCGAAATTAAATTCCCTACATAATTGTTACTTACCGTTGTGGCACCAGAAGGGCGTAAGTCGCGAGTTTCAAGGTTTTTTGCAATTATTTCAAAAACCGCAAATCCTAGCGCAAAATTAACCATCATGAATATTGTTGTGGACGTAATTTCCTACAAAAATGACTCGAAGCACTTTCTTATAGGAGCAACCGTTTTCCCGGAAAATGCGTTCAATAATTCAATATAGGTACATGCTGTTCACTTCTCATTTCATTCTCCTATGCATTTAGCATAGGGAAAATGCATGTAAAAAGTGTAACAATGTTTTTGGAGCCTCACAAGTTTCCAGTTGACATTTATTAATAAATGTCAACATTTTCAAATTAATATCTACCTTTAAATACAGTACCTATTATTAACATGAAAATAAAAGGAAAACATTGCCAAGTTGAAATTGAGAGAAGGTTGAAGGAATTCCAAGTTGAAATTGAGAGAAGGTTGAAGGAATTGAGATCCAGCATTTTCAGCAGACACGAAAAATTGGGAATGCAGACTTGGCCTTAATTTTCTGATCTCACCACTTTTATAGGCCGACATTTTTACTTTCTATTACTACAGTATACAGTTTAGCGGCTATACTGTAATGAAAGTATTGCAATCGGTCCAAATTTTCAAAATCGGGAAATGGGTGGAAATATCCGTTTTGGGGTCCCCTGATAATGAAAGTATTGCAATCGGTCCAAATTTTCAAAATCGGGAAATGGTTGGAAATATCCGTTTTGGGATCCCCTGATGTCAAAAAAGTGATTTTTATCGGTCCAAATTTTCAAAATCGGGAAATGGTTGGAAATATCCGTTTTGGGATCCCCTGATGTCAAAAAAGTGATTTTTAGAATCGGGAAATGGTTGGAAATATCCGTTTTGGGATCCCCTGATGTCAAAAAAGTGATTTTTAGCCCATGGTCTGTACGTATGTATGTTTTGGGATCCCCTGATGTCAAAAAAGTGATTTTTAGCCCATGGTCTGTACGTATGTATGTATGTATGTATGTATGTACGTATGTATGTGTTATATTCTTAAGAACAACAGAATATGTGCTGGCCAAAACCAACCCAAATGTATACTACATTACTCCCCCCTGAATGGAGTTCACATATGACCTCTTCATCTGGTCTACATGTCGCTTGCAGGTTGACCCATCTCTCAGCTTGATCAAATAATTGAACTGACCAATCTTCTTAACAACTTTACCAACAAACCACTTAGGACCGGGTTGGTAATTTCTGTACTGAACCATAGTACCAATCGGGAAAGAACGCTTTACACATCTTTTGTTGCGTGATGTGCTTTTAGGTACCTTTTTCATCAAGGTCAGGGTATTCCGCATCGGTCTTCCAAACATTGCTTCAAATGGACTCACCCCTGTAGAAGAGTGAGGACTTCTTCTGTATTGAATAAGAAAGTTCTGAATTTTGGACTCCAAGGTTCCACCATCCTCTGACATTTTTCTCAAACTTTGTTTCATGCTTTGCACTCCCCTCTCTGCTAATCCATTTGAAGAGGGATGATAAGGAGCAGAAGTCAAGTGTGAGATACCCTGTTCCCTGAGGAAGTCTTCAAATTCTTTAGAGGTGAATTGGCTGCCATTGTCACTGACCAAGGTCACCGGTAATCCAAAACAAGTGAACAACTGTCTCAGCTTGTTAATTACCCATGTGGAAGTTGTAGTCTTCGTGACAAATAGTTCTGTCCATTTACTATAGGCGTCCACAATCACCAATATCATTTGTCCTTTGATAGGCCCGGCAAAATCTATGTGGATTCTTTGCCATGCACCATCTGGCAACTCCCAGGGATGTACCTCTACCTTAGCATTTTCATTCGCATTCACACTGCAACTTGAACAAGAACGAGCTACACGTTCTATTTCCTTATCCATACCTGACCAATAGCAGTAACTTCGGGCAAGCGCCTTCATTTTTACTATTCCCTGGTGAGCAGTGTGTAATTCATCTAAGACACGCTTCCTGAGTGCAGAGGGAATCACGACTTGTTGCCCTCGTAACAAACATCCATGCTCAAGAGTAAACTGATTGTCCTCATATCCCAGTGATTTGAGACTGGTACCCTGTTCCAGAGCATTTACGATTTTACTGCGCGACGACCTCTGTTTGGTTCAGAATTGAAATGCTGACCGCTTTTTGACTGAGCATTCTTGACTAAACTGAATGTTTCCACTGGGATGAAAGGTTGGCTGATATTAGAACTCTCTCGTTTAGATAACTCTATAGCTGATGCCTTCTTTACAATAGCATCAAAGGTGACACCATATTCATCTAATAATAGCTTCTGCCTAATCTCAGGGTCTTTTAAACCTCGGATGAATTGTAGTTTTAAGAAAAGCTCATCAATAAGTTTTCCACAGTCGCATATGAAGTTACAATTAACTGTCATATTTCTCAGAGCTACACAATACTCCTGGACTGACTCTGAGTCACTCTGAACCCGGGATATGAACTTATGTTGCTCCACGTAGATATTTTTCTGTCCATCCAACAAGTTTTTCAATATAGAAGACAATTCTTCGTAACTTTTGTCCTTCGGGTCAGATGGCAGAATTGTGGCACAGAGGTCCTTATGAACCCTAGGGTCCAAACTATTCAATAGTACCAGGGCCTTGTTGTGCTCATCAGAACATGATATCAAATCCAGATAAACATCTAATCTATGCAAGAAATTACTTACAGTTTCAAATTCCGGATCATAACTTTTGAAGTTCACTTTACCAGCATGTACTTGATGGCACTGGTGACTAGATGAAGAAGGTTCTGACTCATTTGTCTTTGCCTTTGAGATCAGAGTTCTCAACTTCATTAGGAGATTCTCCCAGTCGCGATTGAAAGTCCTCCGCACTTGGGATTCCAACTCCAAAGCTTCCACGTCATCTTTCTTCAATAATTGTTCCTCGATTCCATCTTGAAGTTCTTCGAATTTCCCATTGGCCGCCTCCACTTCTTGCCTTCTCAGCAGCAGTCTCTCGTAGTCGATGCATTCATCGCTGACGTCTTCTACATAAGTAGCTAGTTTCTCCATGAGAACCGCCCTTCTATGACAGAGCTGCTTTAAAGACATGTTGGGACGTTTCAAACCTCGTCGCCACTGTTATATTCTTAAGAACAACAGAATATGTGCTGGCCAAAACCAACCCAAATGTATACTACAGTATGTATGTACGTACGTATGTGTGTACTACAGGTTTAAATGGGAAATTTTGAAAAGGTGGTATACAAAATATCTCAA
>NW_007380312.1:25263-26540 GCF_000475195.1 Diaphorina citri | reverse complement strand
ATGCAAAATGCAACAATTTAGTCAAATTTCGCGTTATTTTCATAGTATAACTTCTCGCTGTTTCTTATTTTCAAAAAATGTTACATCTTTTTCTACGTTTCTATTGAAAATTTTGAAAATTAAAAAGGTTGAAAGGTTCTCTAATTTTACTTATCAAGATAATTAAACTGAATAAACTGCAGTGTCTAAACTATATACATATTTGAGTCCATTGAATTCCTCTCTGACATAAATCAGTACAGCATCAGGTCTATCTCCACCAAAATAATGAAATTGCCTTTACATCGAACTGCAGCAGGTGAGCAATAGCAATCATTCCATGTCACGGTTTCTAGACTGTGGAATGCACTCCCTGTCTCTGCCAGAAATTCCACTACATTTGGTAGCTTCAAAACAATGGCAGTGGATTACATAAAATTAATGTCGGGTATCTAAGCATTTAGATCCTCGACAAAACCTGTGGTTGGGTGGAAGAGCTCCTTTTGGAGAATCCTGCCACATAAAATAAAGCCAGAAAAAAAGGATGGTCGAAATTGAAAGAAAATCATAAATCAAAGTGGGTACCTGTAAATGAAACTCTGAAGAACCTGTTTTCGACACGAATGAATGATAGTAATAATATAAAAAAATGGCAGATATCTCGGTTATTCTGGGGATTTCGAAAAAATGTCCGGGGAGCTTTTTGTAGACCTTGACCTGTACTATTCTCCATTTTCGGCTTGACATAGCTTTGTGATACACCCTGTATACTTGACAAACTACCTCTTACGTGTAGAACACATTGCTCGCTGCTTTCTACATTTATTTTATCCTCACTTAACAGTTACCTTTAGGCTCTCTCTTACCTAACTCAGCCAATGCGAGACATGCTCCATGCCAGGCAGGATCTTTTTCTCTGGGAGACAAGCATTCGAGTACCGTACCAATAACGTCATCAGCTAAACTCTTGGGTAATCTATTGGTAAGTCTACCTAGACCCTTGGCTGCAGACCACCTGAAAATAACATAACAGGCGTCATCGCGTACGTGAGGGTTAGTGATGGGTCGTGGGTAAATACCCACTGGGTGGGTAAATAAAAATTGGGTATTTAAAAAAAAAAGAAGAAAATAAACAAAAAACATTGTCACTTGAAACATAACAGGCGTCATCGCGTACGTGAGGGTTAGTGATGGGTCGTGGGTAAATACCCACTGGGTGGGTAAATAAAAATTGGGTATTTTTTTTTAAAAAAAAGAAGAAAATAAACAAAAAACATTGTCACTTGATTTTTTTTTTT
>NW_007380312.1:14264-24800 GCF_000475195.1 Diaphorina citri | reverse complement strand
AATAGGATAAGGAAAGTCGTGTGATGTTCACACCAGATTTTTCTTTACTACATATATTTTCCGTTACTTCATCTTTTTGTTGTATCTTCTGAAACTGCGAATTTTTCCACCCTTCTCTGTGCGTTCCCTCGCAGCTACCAAGATCTATCTAGCTATGGGTAGTTTCCAACGTATTTTGCTAATGCATTATGAATATTTATGAAGGTAAAGGATATATTACCTCATCAAAATTATTAATAATAATAATAGACTCTTGAGTGGAAGGCAACCACTAGGCGAGGTTAACGCCTTAGGCGTTCTCTACCACCTAACCCTTAGAGCTCCATTATTACGTGGTCAAATTCTCAAATAAATGAGGATAAAATTCCATACCTCGGCTGGGATCGAACCCACGCCCTCCTGATTACCAGGCGAGCGTCTTGACCACTACGCCACCGGGGCAGATGTAGGGATGTTGCTATAAATCGAAAACCGATATCTATCGATATACAGAGTGTACACCAATGTATGGCCCACTCAAATTGCTTCTAATCTGTTGGAATTTTCGAAGAAAAAAAACGTATTTCTTTGATTTCTGCAAAGAATTTTTTTGGCAATATTGAAATTCGCGAATAAGTTCTCGAAAACCGCAAATTTGGTACCAATTTTGGAATTTCAAATGCGAACGCCTATTTTTTTTTTTATTGCATGTTATTATCCTACGTAAAATTTCATGTACAATCGACAATACATTCTTTTTTTTTTCTGCCTATTTTTTTTTTTATTGCATGTTATTATCCTACGTAAAATTTCATGTACAATCGACAATACATTCTTTTTTTTTTCCTATTTTTTTTTTTATTGCATGTTATTATCCTACGTAAAATTTCATGTACAATCGACAATACATTCTTTTTTTTTTCTTTTTTTTTTTGCGATTCGTGATTTTGGGTAGGTATTTCGCGAAATATCGCGAACATTAAACTAATTGACACTATATACCTATAAAACACTATATACCTCACTAGTTCGATCAAAATTGGAATATGCCACCGTAATCTGGCACCCACAAACTATTGAAGGAGTGAATAAAGTGGAGAGAGTACAATCAAAATTTGTGAAACATCTATTCTGGAAAATCAACGGATTCTATCCAGCCTACCCCAATGCCATTGCATCTAGTGCGAGCATCTCGATCTACAGAGCTTAAAGGTCCGTAGAGACATCTGTCTACTGATGTGTATCTATAACACCATACACAATATTATATCTTGCCTTCGGGACATGGATCAGATATCTCTATGTATTCCTGACTTGAGACTAAGACACAGAGAAAATCCTGACTTTCTCAAAGTGAGAAAGTTTTAGATAACACTTCAGTCGATCATTTAAGACCGGTTTTAGCGTTACCTATGTTAAGCTACGCCGAGCAAGGCCAATAAATGGATGGGTGACTTAAACCTTATATTGGGAATAAAGGGAGAACGGGCTCTAGTCTTGATTTTAAATCATTACATGAAAGTAAAATCGAAAAAAATCAAATCAAGAATAATAATAAACTGAATATTAAACAAATTAGGTAGGACATATTGATAGATTCTGACGTAACTTTGTGAAGATTCATCTTGAAAAGAAGAACACAATAACTTTTACTCTTCACAGTTGGGGGATGGGTTTTTATTGTTTATTCAAACATACATGTTTCACCATTGCTGGCATCATCAGTGTAAACTGTAAAAAAATTGCACATAAGAAAAAGAAAGCTAACAGAAAAGGGGAACAAATTGACCAGATCAGTAAAAAAATTTTAAATTTAAAATAGAGATGGGAAAAGAACGTACGAACGAACTGTAGGAACTTGTTCTTTGAAAAAGTTCGTTCCTGAACGGAACTGTTCTTTCTGAACGGTAAGTTCATTTCAATCAACCGTTCACCTTGCAACAAGAACAAGAACTTCAATTGAGTTTGATCTATTGCCTCTTTATTTATTTATTTATTTTTTTGACAAGCGCCTTGACCACTACACCACCGAGGTAGGTAGCGCCTTGACCACTACACCACCGAGGTAGGTAGCGCCTTGACCACTACACCACCGAGGTAGGTAGCGCCTTGACCACTACACCACCGAGGTAGGTATTCCATACCTCGGCTGGGATTGAACCCACGCCCTCCTGTTTACCAGGCGAGCGCCTTGACCACTACACCACCGAGGTAGGTATTCCATACCTCGGCTGGGATTGAACCCACGCCCTCCTGTTTACCAGGCGAGCGTCTTGACCACTACACCACCGAGGCAGGTTACAATGGTTTTGTATGAATATTAATGAGTAGTTATAAGTATTATAGCGACAGATAGAGAGGCTATGTACAAAAGGAAAATATTGCATATAGAAATACACGTATTATGGTTTTGATTGCGGGGTTAACTTAACATTTGTCGTATTTTATTTAACATCTAACCGCTAACCTCAGCGCGGTTCATTCAAGGTCACTACCTCCCCTCACATGGAAGTGTGTTTATGACGTGAGGGGCGTTAACCACTTTTAGGTTTACGTTTCCCCTCTTGCCATACTAAACCAAGCTCTCGACTGCGGTTAAGAGTCGCCATTTTTTTCGCGGTTTAGACACGCCCTTTTTTCTCGGTTTAGAGACGCCATTTTTCTGGTTAGCTCAAATCTTTTGTTTTTATTTTGGTGTAAATTAGTTTTTGGCTTTTTCCCTTGCCTTATACCTCCATGCAATTAACTTATCATCTGATAAAGGATGATAAGGCTTTTTAAAGCTTACCTTTTGCCGCGAAAAAAAATCCCGCCAACAAAAAAATTATTCAAATATGCGAACAGCTGAATTTTTATCAAGAGCTTCCCATCTTCTCTACTAGACAGCGCCAGTGCTGCCAATCTTTGATATCAGCTGATTATCCCCACTACGAGATTTTTACCCCCACTCTCGAATTTTCGGTTCTTGGGTTAAATGTTAAATAAAATACAACATATATTTTCTAGGACATCCATCCTCTTCCCACCTTCACAATAATGCAACAACTCAATCCCTGTCTCAGGGTCAAAACTATGGCCTTCTGAACATAAATGGCTGGCAAAGTTTGAACGGTCTGAATTATTTCTGAAAGCTGCCATGTGTTCCTTTATACGGGTATTGAATGCCCTGGCGAAGGTGGGAAGAGGATGGATGTCCTAGAAAATATAGAGATCAAGAAGGTAATGAATGACCCCAATCAAACCATTTTAAATGTACAACTGGACCTTAGGTCTTCCCCACTAATCAACCTCCTTGCAAAAATGTAAACGGTTCCTCAGAGATACCGCCCCCAACCTCTCCCTCCCCTGGCGGCAAAATTCAAATTTTTTTTACAAAGTTTATTTTAAATTTAAAAAAAATTTTACTGATCTGGTCAATTTGTTCCCCTTTTCTGTTAGCTTTCTTTTTCTTATGTGCAATTTTTTTACAGTTTACACTGATGATGCCAGCAATGGCGAAACATGTCTGTTTGAATAAACAATAAAAACCCCTCCCCCAACTGTGAAGAGTAAAAGTTATTGTGTTCTTCTTTTCAAATTAGGTAGGTACATAGGTACTGATCGAATAAACTACGGGCTAAATAATTCCCGGAGGGACGGGCCCAGCTTGTTCTATATTAACAAAAATCTGAGAAGCTCGTACCTTCACTCAACCATTCCATCCGGTTTAATGTTATACAACAAAGCTCGTACCTTCACTCAACCATTCCATCCGGTTTAATGTTATACAACAAACATAACAAACATTCTCTTGATCTCGATCTTTCGACGGCGCCGAAGAGGTTCAAGGAGGTGTTTAGGACAGTCTTGGGCGGGAGTCGTTTCCCCTCGGAGAGAACAGAAGAGTAGGTATTTCTCCCTTGTTTACATAGGTAGGACGTAGGTAGGTAGTATTAAGATTCATATTATGTATTAATAGATATTAAATGTATATGTTTTGTAATCACCCGTGTAATTGCATGTAAAATGCGTTCGGGCGAATTGTAAAAATAAAATAAAATAATTGAAATGTACCTGTGTGACATATACATGTTACGGTAAAATTGGTTTTACCAGATCGCTTTGTAAAAGTCCGAAATAAAAATCTTCTTCGGACTTTTACCGGTTAATTTTTACCAACGCAACTTGGTAAGTGCTGAAATATTTCGTACTGTTACCGGTAAATGTGACATTTCCCAAGAACTAGTGGTAAAAGTAGATTAAACCCAGTGGCGTAGCGTGGTCTAACTCCAAGTGTAGGGCGGACACTAATTTCTATCACAATATCTATCAAATAAGAATACAATAATTATTTAAAGTCAATATTTAAGGCTATTTGAGTGGAATTTTTGAGTGTATGGCCGCCATACACGCCCTACATGGACGCTACGCCACTTAAACCTCATTTCAAGATAGCGGGAAATGTGATTTGACATATTTTATTTTCTATTTTAAGATGCTGCAGGTATTCAAACCCATGGAGGTATAAGGTAGGTGGTAGGGGAGGGGAAGTAACGATCCCGATGTGTATCCTTTAAAAAAAGAAACAAACCGCCCTTTTGTGTTCATAAGAGGGGCGCGAATTTCAAATTTTGAAACCCAAAACCAGTCAAATGACAGCACGAAGAGCTTATTTCATCATTATTGATGAAATTATTTCATTGTAAATGAAATCTTGTGTGAAAAAAGTTCATAATCATGCACTAATAAACCCGATGGTTCTCAAAATTTGAAATTCGCGCCACTCTTATGAACATAGCATGGCCGTTTGTTTACATTTTTTCAAGGTTCAAACCTCTTACTCTTCTTGAGTGGAAGGCAACCACTAGGCAAGGTTAATTCAAAAACACAAAATTTGGCGCCGCAGGCGAATTTTTTGAAGATTTTGGTCTACAATAGTAAGAGAAACAGACTTGTCAAAGGTGTAATCTTCAGGGTCGCAGGCGAAACTTTTCAGTAAGTATGTAACATGTAGCTTGTCATGTGTCAGTTTTTTATGTAATTAAATACGTGTAAAAGACGAGTATAGTTATTCCCTTCAAGGTTGCATACTTTTTTTTACTGACCAAAGTCTTTTCCACGTTTTATAGGCTTTGAAATATTCCCAAAACTTTTTCATGAAGAGACAAAATTTCAGCGCCGCAGGCGAAATTTTTGAGAGATTATATGTTGCCCCTTCATGGTTGCATACTTTTTTAATTGAAATCTTTCTTTGTCTTTTTTTAGGCTTTGAAAAATTCCCTGACTTTTTTCGATTTTTGGCACTTTTTCGTGAAATTCCCTGACTTTTCCCTGACTTTTCCAGTCTCCATGAAATTCCCTGACTTTTCCCGGTTTTCCAGTCTGGTAGACACCCTGATTATGCTTCTAGCATTTCGACTCTCTTCTTCGAAGGTAATTTGTTGTTTTAATTTGTGGTTGAACCATGTGTTTCCGATTACAAGTTGATTTTGCGTGCAGATTTCAATCATGGCTTCTCCATTTGTGTTCCTGGTTGTTTCTCCTCCGAACTTTCCTATGATGTTGAGTATAGGCTGTTTTCCAATGCGTGCATTCCAATCTCCCTTACCAATACTTACGACTTACCAATAATAGCAAAAAACTATGTGGTTCCCCATAAAATTCGACGTAGAATTAAAAAATGAAATAAAAAAAGGGATTCTCATTTCAAATTCGCGAGAAATGATCACTTTTACACAAAAAGTCCCACTTCCGGGATTTTGATATCGAATTTGCCATGGGCTCTTTTCTATCTTTAGAACAAAACAGAACTTCAATATTCCAAGCCGTTCAAAAGTTACAAAGGGTTCGCTAGGACTTCTGAGCCATGCTGTATACTGGGTGGTTCAACTATAGACAAGTACTATCAGTCATCAGGTGACAGTGACCACACCCCCACCAATGGCACTATCAGCAACAAAAACAACACAAACACTCAGTTTCTCTTGAAAATGTCTAGAAAGTAGACGAAACTCCACTCCGAGTCGGGATCTAGGCGCACGGTAGTCAGCAACAAAAACAACACAAACACTCAGTTTCTCTTGAAAATGTCTAGAAAGTAGACGAAACTCCACTCCGAGTCGGGATCTAGGCGCGCCAGGCCAAGTTCCGGCCTGAGCACGCCAGTGTGTATATTACACGAAACACTTCGACGTATTTTTCCATGTAATGTCACAAAATTTGGACCATATGTTAAGCTATACATGCTTACTATGCCTGCCAAATTCCGAAGTTCTAGCTTTAACGGAAGGGGTAGAAAGTACGGCTTGAAAATCGCTTATCATATGTTAAGCTATACATGCTTACTATGCCTGCCAAATTCCGAAGTTCTAGCTTTAACGGAAGGGGTAGAAAGTACGGCTTGAAAATTACGACTGACTCACTGATTCACTTATCAAAATTATGAAGCACTTCCGGATGTCGTAGAAACTTGAAATTTAGCAGGATGGTAGGTCTTGATGAGTAAGTAAAGGGAAAAATCTGAAAATCGGAAAAAGTTGCATTGGGCTCTGCCCACAGGCGGGTTTGACCGCTTTTTGCAGTTTTCGCTAAATGCTTAGAATTATCGAAAAAGTTATGAGAGTAGACCCCCCCAAAACCATATCTAAAAACCCCTAAAAAAAGTAATTTCTATGAAGATCGGAACAACGGTTAGCCGTGTTTTACCGTATTTTCAGATTTCACGGTATTTGGACAGCTTTTTTACAGACTAAAGGCCTTAATTATTAGGTATCAAAAAAGATAAGGTAGTAGACTTCTCCCATTCAACAAACCATTAAAGTTCCGAATCCCGAAACAAAGTATTCTGAGTGATTTCTCTCGAATATTATTCTCACTTATCAATACTTAACCAAATGTGTTTAGTTTGACAAACCATTAAAGTTCCGAATCCCGAAACAAAGTATTCTGAGTGATTTCTCTCGAATATTATTCTCACTTATCAATACTTAACCAAAAAATGTGTTTAGTTTAGGTAATTCCACTCAAATTTGATTTTAACTTTGTAAAACATTAGAAATAGGTTTATTACGAATAATATCATGGGTTAATGATTCTATATTACCAATACTCATCAAACAACCAAACAACAACAAAACGAGCTCCACCAACAACAACTCCCGGAATAAAATTCAAAGGCTCTTGCTAGGTAAAAAGGAGATCTGTACCTACTTACCATAAGTATGTAAATACATACTGCGAAAAAAAATACATAGGTACTGCGAAAAAAAATACATAGGTACTGCGAAAAAAGGAGTGAGATCCCCCACAAAAACACAAATGTGAAAAAAAAGCCCAAGTTCCTATCCAAAAATATCGGCCTATAAAAGTGGTGAGATCAAAAAATTAAGGCCAAGTCTGCATTCCCAGTTTTTCGTGTCTGCTGAAAAGGGATGTGATATATCAAATGCGTGTAGTTTTAGGTGCTGAATAACGTGCTGACATTAGTTTTTCCTTATCTTTCATTTTTGAGGTCTTGGGAATAGGGGGGTTTTCAAACTATACCCTTACACCCTAGACCTTTAAAATTAAAGATAACGAAAAACTAATGCCACCACGTTATTCAGCACCTAAAACGACACAGATTTGATATATCACATCCCTTTTTCAGAATGAAAAAAATCTCGCCCTTCGTACTTACTACTTACCAAATGTAATTCCCCATGAAATTCGAAGTAGAATTCAAAAATGAAAAAAAAAAAAAAATTGGTGTTCTCATTTGAAATTCTCAAAAATAGCCACTTTTATCCAAAAAGTGCCACTTCCGGGGTTCGAACCGGGATTTTGACGTCACCATCGAATTTGCCATGGGCCCTTTCCTATCTTAACGATAGGAACATATTTATTATTCCTTATTCCCCTCTGTGGCACTTAGGACATTTTTCAACTTTAACACTGTTGGGTGAGAAATTGTCCGGTTATAAATCGAGCAAGAGTGTTCTAGTACCTGGGTCTAACCTTAGGTTGCTGGGAATCACAATCTCCTGGATTTGTAACTTTACCCGTACCACCCAAGAATTGGAGAATTCTCAGGCAGCCTGGGAAAGTGGCTATTCCTTAGCCAATTTCCCTAGTCAGCGAGAGGGTTCCCCGTGCAGCGGGAAAAATTGAACATTTCCCCTTGTTCGCCAGAAGACGGGGAAGTGGACCAATCCTGGCGCTCTTCAGTCAAAAAGCTGAGGAGTACCAGATCCAATTAGCCAATTGAAGTGTAGAGGGTTACCTCTTCAAGTGAGGAGGGGGTATCCTCGGGCTGACGGCTTTGGATTTGAAAGCTAATGTCGTCAGTCCCGTCCGAGTACCCCAAATAGCAATTTTCTATCTTGTATTTCCGTTTGATTATTTTCTATTCCAATAATACGTTGTTCATAATTTTGAAGTTGTAAATTATCCTATAAGTTCGTTTAAATAAATTAACCCTCTTAAGTTGATCCTAAATTCCTTTCTTCATTATTTTCGGCTTTAAACAATTTCAGATTTCCTTTAGTTTCAAGATTACTTCTCGGTCTCGAATTTGTTGATGTCTCTTCCTGTTCGACTCTCATAGAGAGATCTTAGGAAGAGGGCTGGTTCAACTCCAGCCAAAAATCAGTCCAACAACACCCTAACTGCCAAAGAATATCCCATGTTGTGTACCCACAGAAACCCATTTCTTAAAACATCTCCCTTAACATGAGAGACAAACTCTTTAATTCTTTGAAATTTTTCATTAAAAAAATTCCAAAATTTCACTCAGAAGCAATCTTTCAGGTAAATATTCATCTTTCAGATAAATATTGAAAATACATAAGCGGCCCGTGGGAGTGAGTGAGTGAGTGGACTCAGAAGCAATCTTTCAGGTAAATATTCATCTTTCAGATAAATATTGAAAATACATAAGCGGCCCGTGGGAGTGAGTGAGTGAGTGAGTGGAAAAAAAAACACCTCTTTGCCGCCTCTGCGCACGGAGAGGATAATAAAATACAACTATATGTCAATATATCAAAATCGGACATTTCGATAAATATATCGATATTTAGAAAAAATATACATCCCTACTTCAGTGGTTTGGACAAGTGGAACGATGAAATAAGTGCTTTGTGGTGAGGAGCGTGAGAGAGATGGAAAATATAAATCACCTACCTTACTGTCATATCATTATCTCGCAACATTTCAAACAGCTCGTTTATAACTTCTTCTACTTGAGGTGGCACATCAAAGTCCTCATCTCCTTCCATAGATTCCTCAGTAGTAGAGAAGTCTTGGGTTTGAATCTCCTTCTTTCCCTCATTATGAATGGCAAGAATTCTATTGCCACGTTTGTACCTCCACTTGGCGATTTGAACTTTGAGGAATGTTAAGCCTGCGGGGAGAGGTGGAAGAACCAAGAGATAATTTCATATAAATTGTAGATCAACAATATAACTACTTCAGAAAAGCCAGGGGGAAAAAGAGTAAAAAACATAGGGAAGCGTGTTGCTGAGAATTCTCAAAGTCGTGTCAATATGAATACTGATTTACTGATATTCGATCACGACTATCAGATATCAAACAACTTTCAGACTTCCACTATACACCGGTGACTATTTACAAGTGATGCTACTATCAATAATTCAATACTCACCCAGGAGGGGAGAGGTTGGTGGATTCTCGCAACAGGTAACTGCGCCTCTTGGGTGCAATTGCACAGTTACCTGTTGCGAGAATAAAAAATTCCATTTTATTGTAATGTAAACTGCACATTCCTCGGTGGTGTAGAGGTCGAGAAGCTCGCCTGGTAAACAGGAGGGCCCGTGGTTTCAATTCCAGCCAAGGTATGGAATTCTATCCTCAATATAATTTGACCACAATAATAGTAGTAGCCTACTGCTGGAGTAAAGGGACTTTTCAGTCTCATGCGAGCAGTACTCTCATGACTTGGAGAATCCGCAGGAACATAGACACTATGCATTATCAATATTATCCTTACCTAGTCTCTGTATTAGTTTCACATAGTAATATCGAGTAAGTCTATAGTAGTCATGATGAATGTTGGCAGAGATGAGAGAGTTTAGCAAAAATTCCGAGTGGGGAAGTAAGTCCTCTCGCTTTCCAAACTTGAGTATACTAGCCAATGCAGACAGTGGACCATACTTGAGGAAAGCGTCGACACTATTGTTGCTGATAAAATACTGGGTGCACCACGTTAGGAATGATTTCAGATGGATTTGTTTGACATCGTTTCGCGTTATAAATTGAGACACAAGGTAGGCGGCAATTCTGTTACAGGCGTCCCTCGCGAGCACGTAGGTATGACAGATGTTCAAAATTCTGAAAAAAAGAATTAACTACAACTACAACACCAACAACAACAACAGTCCCTCGCGAGCACGTAGGTATGACAGATGTTCAAAATTCTGAAAAAAAGAATTAACTACAACTACAACACTCCCTCGCGAGCACGTAGGTATGACAGATGTTCAAAATTCTGAAAAAAAGAATTAACTACAACTACAACACCAACAACAACAACAACAGCAACAACAACAACAACAACAACAACAACACCAACACCAACAACAC
>NW_007380312.1:10241-13213 GCF_000475195.1 Diaphorina citri | reverse complement strand
ACTAACCATCAAACATTCTGACAACGAATCTAATAGATTCTTTTTCTATTTTTTAAATCACTTTTTGCTAATTACCTTTTACTCTCTGAATTTTAATTTTTGACATGTCTCCTGACAAAACCTCATTTTCTATAAAATCTATAAATAACAAGCAAATAATATGTCATGGTGGTAATGAATTTGTATTTAAGATCCCGCAAAAGGATCAAACCCTTTTGTATAGATGTGTTCACGCCAGTTGTTCCGCTACTCTCAAGTTAAGCAGAGATAAGACCTCTATAGTTGGTGGCACCTTCACCCACGCCAGACACTCTCCTGTTGGTCCTTCTGTCAAGCCTGCATTTAGGTCATCTGCGTCCGAGAGATCATCAGCCAATACCACACCACTCTCTTCCTCTAAATCAGCCAAGTCTTCTCCTCTACCCCGCACTCCATCTGGTCACAACTCCACTCGTCAAGCCGCCTCGGAATGGCACCTCTCTGTCTACACGTGCGAGTACCTATTCATTTGATTCCCCTCCACCTTCACTACCCAAATCAAACTCACATGATGGTCTTGGTTCCTCTTCAAGTCATGATACCATTGTTCTCAAGGATGATTCTTTCTTTCCCGACGAATGCTCAATTGCTGCAAAGGATTGACGAGCTAGTTATCCAACGTGACGCCCTCATCGGCAAAATACAAGAACTTTCTTCCAAACTTGAAGTCAATAGTAGCACTACGCAAGTACCTAAAACGGATTTTTCAGTCAACAGATCGCTATTTTCTCAGATAGTATTGCAGAGGTATTTCCAAGATTATTCATGATAAATTTTGTTCTTCTGCTAAAGTTTCTTCTCTTGTCAAACTCAATGCAAATTTCTTTCAGGTCACTAAAACTATTCCATCTCTCTGCAAGGACTTTGGTACTAAAGATGTTATTGTAATTCAAGCTGGTACTACTGACATGTATTTATTGCAGCCTAACTCAGCTCAGATTCTACCTGTGAAGCACTTTGTTAATTTAGCTAGTAAAACCAATATTATTTTATGCAGCGTGCCCTATCGGTATGACAATCTAGCTCATTTGACCACCAATATCTTTGAAATTAACTCTTATGTAAAATATGTATGCCATAAGCATAACTTTACTTATTTTGACACAAATACTTTCATGCATCGATCTCTTTACACTAGACATGGCTTACACTACAATATGAAGGGAAAACAGATCATGTACAACAGATTGGTTAAATTCATTAGTACCTTACCTATAAGAGATAACAAACAATCTCACATTTCTTCTAACTCTGGTAATTCTGCTCTCTCTAGTCAAATCTCTATGTCCACCTTTTCTAGTCAACCTGAAATGTCTTATAATTGTAATGTACCTATCTGTTCTAGTCTCTGTACCAATGTGCCTTCAACTTCTAGTCATGTTAATGTTCATAATAATACTAATAATATACCATCTACCGATTCTAGTCATAGTAATGTTCTTGTCGAAAAACCATGTACCGAAGTTTCTCTTGCATTAGGTATCTGAAGCAGCAATTTCTACTTCTATTTCTACCTCTCTCTTACATATTCCTTCCAATGTTTCGTCTACATCTACCCCTCTCTTACCTTTTCCTTCCAATGGTCAAAAAAACAGTTACAGAGACCAATCTAACAACTTTTCACATTGTTACTGAACTTGGATTTCAAAACTTCACAGTATTTCGTTGCGACAGGAGTGTTTCTACTAGCAGGAAGAGCTCAGGTGGAGGTGTTTTATTAGCTGTTTCCCATTCTATTCCTTGCAGCCAAATTTCTTCAAACATAAATACTATCGAGCAAGTCTTCATTCGCTTGTCCTTGGGTAGACTCAAATGTGTTGTTGGTCTTGTCTACATTCCTCCTGAGTCCTGCTTCTTCAGTTGCCCACGTTTGTACCTCCACTTGGCGATTTGAACTTTGAGGAATGTTAAGCCTGCGGGGAGAGGTGGAAGAACCAAGAGATAATTTCATAAAGTACCTAGATCAACAATATAACTACTTCAGAAAAGCCAGGGGGAAAAAGAGTAAAAAACATAGGGAAGCGTGTTGCTGAGAATTCTCGAAGTCGTGTCAATATGAATACTGATTTACTGATATTCGATCACGACTATCAGATATCAAACAACTTTCAGACTTCCACTATACACCGGTGACTATTTACAAGTGATGCTACTATCAATAATTCAATACTCACCCAGGAGGGGAGAGGTTGGTGGATTCTCGCAACAGGTAACTGCGCCTCTTGGGTGCAATTGCACAGTTACCTGTTGCGAGAATAAAAAATTCCATTTTATTGTAATGTAAACTGCACATTCCTCGGTGGTGTAGAGGTCGAGAAGCTCGCCTGGTAAACAGGAGGGCCCGTGGTTTCAATTCCAGCCAAGGTATGGAATTCTATCCTCAATATAATTTGACCACAATAATAGTAGTAGCCTACTGCTGGAGTAAAGGGACTTTTCAGTCTCATGCGAGCAGTACTCTCATGACTTGGAGAATCCGCAGGAACATAGACACTATGCATTATCAATATTATCCTTACCTAGTCTCTGTATTAGTTTCACATAGTAATATCGAGTAAGTCTATAGTAGTCATGATGAATGTTGGCAGAGATGAGAGAGTTTAGCAAAAATTCCGAGTGGGGAAGTAAGTCCTCTCGCTTTCCAAACTTGAGTATACTAGCCAATGCAGACAGTGGACCATACTTGAGGAAAGCGTCGACACTATTGTTGCTGATAAAATACTGGGTGCACCACGTTAGGAATGATTTCAGATGGATTTGTTTGACATCGTTTCGCGTTATAAATTGAGACACAAGGTAGGCGGCAATTCTGTTACAGGCGTCCCTCGCGAGCACGTAGGTATGACAGATGTTCAAAATTCTGAAAAAAAGAATTAACTACAACTACAACACCAACAACAACAACAGCAACAACAACAACAACAACAACAACA
>NW_007380312.1:0-9367 GCF_000475195.1 Diaphorina citri | reverse complement strand
TTTGAGCATGATTTCTCATAGGAAGATAGTTCAATATTGCAAGTGTAAAACGAGCAAAAAAAAAAAAAAAAAAAAAAATAGGCATTTGTCATATTTTAGCCCAAACCGTCCACTAAAGCCATAATATGTCACATTACACAACTTACGTTGTGTTTGAAATACCTAAACACCAAGATCGCCAACTTATAAAATAAATTAAGCGTGATCTCGATATGCTAAAATTTCTCCTGTAATACAAGCTCCAAAGTAAAATACAATTCTTTAATGAAACAGAATGGTGTGAATTTCCTATAAAATTTACTGATATTACAGCGAAAACACTCCTAAATCAATTTATAATCATGTTCGAGTAGTGATGGGCCGAGTGAATGATTTTACTCGAGTGGACTCGAGTTTGACTTCACTCGAGTGCACTCGATTATTATTTTGTTCCACTCGAGTGGAAAAACTATTCATTGGGTTCTCTGACCCGAGTTCACTCGCGCACTCGCCACATATTATTGCAACATACAGTTTCTATTCGAGTACAAATCTATTCGTCAGAAAAACTATTCGTTTGAACGAGTTGAATGATTCACTACCCCCCTCTCCCCTCTTACTAGATGATGATGCAAGAAAGAGAACTGAAGAGGGGGAGGGGTATAGTGGTATACCCGTATGCCGAGAGTTTCCAAACGAAAACCCGAATATCAGCGACTCGCTCGCCTACTCGACTCGCGAGTGAGAAATCGGCACGGTGTAATTTCCAGGAATAAATATTCAACTCGATTAATTTCCACTCGAGTTACAACTCGAGTTGGAAAATAATCGAGTAGAAAATAATCGAGTTGAAAAATCTCACTCGAGTCCCATCACTAATGAATCCTGTTCCGAGTTCATGTTTATCTGTTCCACCGTAGATGAAACGAAAACCATTTCTGTCGATGTTACCGTTTCCAGACCATCTGGTTTCTTGGAGAGCTAATATGTCAAATGTCAATATTATATCTCTTGACTTTTTCTAGGAGGTTATCAAAAGCTCCAGGTTTATAAAGCGTTTGTACGTTCCATGTCCCAAATCGTAGGTCCAAATTCTTTCCAGGGGCGTTATCCGGTTGTGACTGTCCATTGTTGTTCCGAGGCTGGGCGTGGGTTTCACGAACGGGTTTTGTTTTTACGAGAGTGGGCTGTTAACCCAAAGCTCAACCTCCTTGGAGGGCTGTTTTTCGAGTTGTCTAGCTTTAGCCTTCTAGTCAACGCTACGCCCGCCGAGGAGAAGTGTACCGTCCTGCACTCGCAGTCAAACTGCTACTTGGAAGTACTAGCGCAACTCTTGTCACCCACCTTCGCTTTCGTGTCACTGGGACGAGCAGTATAGCACTTCCACTACTGAGTAGAGAAAGGAACTCTACCAGGTTGCGACCATCGACAGGACAAAAAAATAAATCAAGTGCCCACAAAAAATAAACAAAATTTTAAATCGATGGCACGCCGCCAATGCAGTGAAGCAGAAGTAATATTAGAGGAAAGAGGAGTGCAATGAGGGGAAAGAAAGGTAGGTACTACGTGAAAGAGGAGCACACAAATTATGAAGTGAATAAAAGGCGGGGTACAAAATTGATTTCTAATCTTTTTTGGGGTGGGATGGAGTTTTGTTTATTTTTTGTGGGCACTTGATTTTGGTGGGTATCCTCAGTGCATGGGCAGGCCACATGAGTACGGCCCCTTTGTTGAAATTCCGGCGGCCGCCGCTCTGTTCCAACGCCGTATTGTGGTTGTAAGAGGGGGACATGTGGAGTGTCATGTGGGGCTTGTGGAGTGGCCCATGTTGGTGATGGAGTTCTCCGGGGACCGGGAAAAAGGGCACTTCGACCTGTTGTGGCCGTCCGGCGTGGAGCTGCACAGGTCTACGGTCCCTTACGTGTCACCGCCCCCGAGGCCATCCCTCCGCCAACTTGCCATGGAGGATGTTGTTGTGGAGCATAGGGCCTACTACAATGCTGTTGTGGAGGCAATGGAGGTGACGCAGGGAAAGGTAATCTTCGACATAGATAACTGTAGTCTCATTCGCCGTTTGCAGGTCCAATTTAATCACGGCCTAGTCTACGACCTCGAGCGTGTTAGCACCAAGTTCGAGGTCCTACCCCGAGTCTTCGTCCACCGTGAACAGTTTGCTATTTGTTTGGCTTATGCCATTACAATCCTTCCACTCGAGTTACAACTCGAGTTGGAAAATAATCGAGTAGAAAATAATCGAGTTGAAAAATCTCACTCGAGTCCCATCACTATGTTCGAGTAAGATCTTACATGAAACCAATTCACCTTTGATCTTCGGCAGCGTAACTTGGTTCCCAATCACAATGGTAGGATATTGGATTTAGTCTTCTCATCACTCCATACCGATGAATGTATGGTTCTTCAGTGTGATCCTATTCTCCCTGTCGACTCTCATCATCCTCCTCTGTCGTTCCAATGTGTCTTTCCTGTTTCCGATGAGGTGGTGGATGGTGATTATCATGGCTTCAATTTTCGGAAAGGTGATTATAATCTCATTAATAGAACCTACTTTGAAACTGACTGGCGAGCTCTCTTGTCTACGGACAGTGTAGAGGATAATGTTCATCAATTCTATTTAGTTGTCCAGGATGTCATCCAGCTTTATGTTCCATCAATACATCTTAAGAAAGATTCCTATCCTATCTGGTACTCCCCTTATTTAAAGAACCTTATTATCCAGAAAAAGTCAGAACATCGGCTTTATAAATCTTCATCTTCTCCCCATCATTATGCTGAATTTTGCAGATTAAGATCTCTCTGCAAAACTGTCTCAGACAATTGCTATGCCAAACATGTGTCTTCAGCGGAGGGTAACATCAAGGAAAACCCAAGGTATATCTGGATATTCGAAAGATCTCTTCGTACTGATTCTGCTCTACCAAAAAATTTGGAATACAATGGTGTACGATCATCTTCTTCCGAAACTTTTGCAAACTTATTTGCTCAACACTTTTCTTCTGCCTTCGTCTCACCGTCATCTTCTACTCTTGAGTCTTCTTTTGATTTTCAATCCCCTGGTTGTGTATCTTCAATCTGTATATTCTACTTCTAAAAATTCTTATATTCTAAGTATTTCCTATAGTAAAGTATGGAACAACATTTATAACAAGTCCTGTATAATAAGTCCCATAATACGGGCTTTCGCGAAGTTCCTATAAAATCAACTCCTAAGACTGGCTGTTCATTTTTAAATTAATTCTTACTGATATCTTTCGGTGAAACGACCATCTTTAAAATTTGGCTTTAATAGAGGCAATTTCCCTGTATTACAGGACTTATAAGTTTCATGAAACAGGGCCCTGAAGCTGACATTGCCGTTAAGCTTAAAACTCTCAATATCCATAACGGAGCTGGCCCTGATGGAATACTCAATCGCTTCCTCAGAAAATGTTGCTTTTCTTTGGTTCTTCCTCTGTTTTTATTATTTAACCATTCTCTTCGAGTAGGTATTTTCCCTTATCAGTGGAAGAAGTGTTTCATCACTCCGATCCTGAAAACGGACAATTCCCAAACTATTGTATTACAAGACTTGTAATACAGGCAATTTAATTTACAAGCCAGAAGTATTCTAATCTGTGTTTCACGAGTACCATTTCTTCAAATTTAAATGTTTGGCTTTACAGCCTGTATTATAAGTAAATTGGTTTCATAAAAAAAATATAAGTCTAAAATAATTTAATGTGTTTTCCCTGTAACATTTCAAAATTCCGTCTTTCAAGTCTTGATTTGTATACAATTTGCCTGATTGCCAGGCAACAAAACTTGAGAAATTACTTCCCTATATTCATCGGTCAATCATTCCCAATCAGCATGGTTTCGTTCCTGGCAAATCTGTTTCATCGAATCTTGAGTAGTGCAAGAAGTGCGAATGTAAAAAAAAATATTAAGGGAAAATGGTTCTCCGTGGACGGAGGTGACCTGGATTTTGGAAGGAGATACAGCTTAAGGTGAGAGAGGACAGGCAACTTGGACCAAAGTAAAGATCTCAGAACGATTGAGGGCCGAAATTTTTGGAAAGGAACTTGGCCTTATTTTTTACATTTATGTTTTTGGTGGTTTAAATTACATCACTAATCATTTTTCCTCCAGCACTCAAGTAGATTCTGTTTATCTTGACTTAACTAAAGCTTTTGATAGGGTTAACCATAAGATTCTTCTAATCAAACTCCTTGGTTATGGTATACACTAGAGATATAGAACTAAAGCTTTTGATAGGGTTAACCATAAGATTCTTCTAATCAAACTCCTTGGTTATGGTATACACTAGAGATATAGATTTTTTTTTTTCAACCTCTGTCCAGACAATCAAACAATTCTTTCGGGACCGTCTGCTTGATTAGTCTCATCATCACAATCAGTTGTTTGTGTTCAATTGTTGGACGAGGGTCTCCTCCATTTCTCTCCATATAAATAAGTCTGTCACTAGCTTTGGACTGCCACCTGCCACCAATGGTCCTGACGATCTTGGCCTTCCATCCTGTGTTTGGCCATCTTCTAGGTCCTACTCCATTTCTAGGGTGCTATTTTAATATTCTGTTTTGACTACTCTATTTATATTTCATTTCCTCCTGTTTCTCTCTTTTTTTATTATTATTTTTAATTTATTTAGTTATAATCGTTAGGGAATTGTTTTTGTTTTAGTTACTGGTAGGTTTTTTTTAGGCTTTAGTTAGGGTTCACATTTATATGTAGATAGTAAAGGGTCCGCCTGTATATTGTTGTGAAAAAATAAATGTAATTTCACCCCCCTAGACTACTTTCTGTGAGGGTATCTAAGGTCACAGGTTTACACCAACAAACCCACAAGCTTTGAATCATTGAAAGGTGAAATTGAAAGTTGCATCAACGAGATAGAGCCTGATTTCCTCGAATTTGTCATCGAAAATTTTGTCAAAAGGGAACTTCGCGCGTTCTTGATATATTTTGTATACCACCTTTTATCTTTTCCCATTTATACAATAAATAATAAAACCACCGCCCTGTGTCCAGGATTTTTTCCGGAAATATAATAGAAAATCAAGTGATGTTCGCACCAGATTTTTATTTCACAACGAAAAAAAAAAAAAATGGTTCACTTTGCTTGAGTCTGAGTAAATGTTTTACCCTCTGAGTTCTACAATTCACTCAACTACTAGTTGATTAATGATTATTGATTACCTTTGCATAATACTTGAATCTCCAGCATCTCCACAGTCGAATCGGCACATATCAAATGGGATCTTGACAATTATTGACAGCCATAGTAAGAGACAGTATCGTGTGTGCCAATTTTCGAGATCATTCTTATCTTGGTGTTCAAGCATGGTTAGTATGGGTTTCAAATCCGACACCTGTGTACATAAAATACACAGTTAGTACACTTGGTTTACTCACAAGCAAAATACACTCATTCATCTTTCAGAGGGTTCTGTAGTGGAAGCCCTCATGCGCGTAGGCTGCCCCCCCCCTTCCTCTTTCACGAAAGTCGCGATTTAAACACGAGAGTGTTTCATAATTATCAATTTAAGAGTTAATGGTTGCTAGGGAGTTTCAAATATCGATAATGAGGTAAACAAACAGACGGAGATTTTTCAGTCTAGTAAAAAGTCGTACTTACAGAAAATTTGTCCAGAGAAGTGTCTAAGAACAAATTTAGGAAGCCTAATTTTGTAAAAGTTCATTGACCGAACGATAGTGAAGGTCTATGTTTTAACTCGACCGTTTTGCATTTGGTTTGGATGTCTGTAGGTCTGATTTTGATGAAATTTGGTACATATGTTCCTTGAATCAAGGGCACGTCGATCCTTGAAATTTGGGGCCCCAAAGTTGAACGGGCCCCCCGTTAAGTCTGATTCACACTATAGTGCCAGTCAAGGTCCGGTCTCGGTCCGGTAACGGTCCGATCAAAAGATTGAGTATTCACACTATCGTTCAAGCAACGTTCATGCTTCGGTCATTTTTCTTTCATTTCTAGTTGGTCCTAGTCCTAGGCGTAGTTTTTTTTAATTATTTTTTATTATTTATCTTGATTAGTTCACAAACGGTAACGGTCCGATCAAAAGATTGAGTATTCACACTATCGTTCAAGCAACGTTCATGCTTCGGTCATTTTTCTTTCAATTCTAGTTGGTCCTAGTCCTAGGCGTAGTTTTTTTTAATTATTTTTTATTATTTATCTTGAGGTCCGATCAAAAAGATTCGTAGCGAGAATGTTCCAAATTTTGACTGTGAGCTGACCGTTACCGTACCTTAACTAGAACGTCTAGTGCCCGATTTTGAAAATTTGGACCGATTGCAATACTTTCATTACTAGTATAGCTCCGCTATACTGTAGTAATAGAAAGTAAAAAAAACGATCGCGAAATAACATCGTACTTTGAAAATTGAACGAGGGAATGTTAATCGTTGCTTGATCGCTGCCTATTCACACTACAGTGCCAGCCTCGCTCCGGTCACGGTCCAGTTTCGGTCCGATACACAAAATAAATTCGTTCCAATGTTCTATTTTCAAAGTGATCTTTTCTTACTACATTAGAACTCCAACTCAACAACGCATTGAAAATGTTCAAAAATCTTTCCTTAGGCTATTAACATACAGGAAATATGGGCGTTCTCAACGTTATGAGGAATCTATTAGATAATTAGAACCTATAACCTTACATCTTTAAAGCCTAGGAGAATGTTCAAAGAGCTATGTTTTATTTATGAACTTCTGTCAGCTCCCATGGCGTAGTGGTCACTGCGCTCGCCTTGCACGCGGGAGACCCGGGTTCGATTCTCGGCGGTGTCAAGAAATTTGTATAATCCAAATGATTGATTCCGTGAGTTTCCACATTTTACCCCCACTCCTGACGCAGAGTGAACGTCAAGTTGACGCCGCATCGATGCGGCGTAGGAATGAAAAACAGACCTTGTGTACACTCGCATTTACTTGCCTTCAACAATCATTTGATCGGACCGATACCGGACCGTGACTGGACCTTGACTGGCACTAAAGTGTGAATCAGGCTTTACGATCTTTCGGTAGCTATGACATATAAATGCGCATAGCGACCGGTGCCAGCATGCTAGGTAAACATTGAATTGTAGGATTATTGAGATATTGGGAAAAGCCTACAATGCTGCAGTGAGCACCAAAGTTGTGACATAATAACACAAGGAAACTGCATTTACATTTTTTTTTACATTTATTTATAAACTTCTAAAGTGTAAGATTGACTGTAGCTACTTACTACAAAGTTTAAATATATCTGTACCTAGTATTGCCCCCAGGACCAGGTACACAAGCTCTGGGACCAGGAATACACTATTTCACCTGTCAACTCAAAACACTGTTGAAACACTTGTTCTACTGAATAGGTTTATGGCTACAGCCAACCAATTTTATTTGGATTTCTCTAATAATCAAGTATCTTTTGTTAGACAGTTGAAGGCTCTACTTTTTCCTACTGACTAATGCTTGGTAAAAATGTATTGTAATACCGATTACCTGTATTGTAATCTAACCTTAATACAGCCGCTTGTGTAACTGACTCACTGACTGACTCACTCACTCATACTAATTCTAACCCACTTCTAGATTGAATCCTGTAAGTACTACTGCTAGCCTACATTTCACTCAGCTGCAAGAGGGGGAATCGATTGTGAACTTTATACACAGGCTTGAGACTTTCATGAGGCTCAAGGGTAATGTTGGGGAATCTAAAGTTGATATCTTGTTACATGGGCTTGAGACTTTCATGAGGCTCAAGGGTAATGTTGGGGAATCTAAAGTTGATATCTTGTTACATGCTCTCACACCTGAAGTACATCAGGTGTGAGAGCATGTAACAAGTACATCATTGCTCTGTGTTTTTTGTAAGTTATTTGAGAAGGTAATTTATAAGAATGTTTACTTCCATGTACAAAATCAGTTGAGTGTTCACCAGCATGGCTTTCTCAGGGGGAGGTCAACTGTTACTAACCTTTTGTCCTTCTTACAGTCTGTTGCTCCATGTGTACTAAATCGTCAGCAATTTGAGAATAAATGAAGAAAGAATAAATAAAGTGATAAAAATAAATAAAATAAATGAAAGAGAGAAAACAAATTTGGAATAAGAAATTAAATAATTTATTATGAGTTTTAGGTATTAAAAATCTGGTGTGAACATCACACGACTTTCTATTACATTTGAGTATCGAACCCGCAACTTCTCAACTCTAAGTCAGAGAGTGGTAAAAGTAGCACCATTCGATTCCGCGTGAAAAATCACATGGGATTAACTATTCACTTGCTTATTTGGTAACGGTTCACAAACAAAAGGGAACAGCACAGGTCAAAGAGATACGGGCTAAGAACTGATCCCTGATGTAGGCCGACTTTCACCTCCAAACTCTCACTCGTTCCAACACAGCTCCTTACTTTTGTCCTTGCTTCCTCATACATATCTTGAACTATCCTCACATACTTTTCCGGTAGATTCTTCTTTCTCAAACATCTCCACAGTTCTTGCCTCGGTATTCTGTCGTAAGCCTTCTCCAAGTCTATAAATATGAGGTGTAGGTCCTTCTTCTTATCTCGGTGTTTCTCCATCAACTGGCGTAAGGCAAGTATTGCATCCATCGTTCCTCGTCCTGGCATGAATCCGAACTGTTCTTCTCCTATCGATGTTTCTCTTCTGATCCTTGTATCCAATATCCTTTCCCAAATCTTCATAGTATGTGAGATTAGTTTGATTCCTCTATAGTTCTTACACTCCCCCCTTCTCTTTGTAGATCGACAGGTTTGATAATAGTGTCACCTCTTTTTTTAGAAAGACGTGTAGATAGTTTTATTTCTGTTTTAATACATAATTATGTATTACGTAGGTTTACCCATTCATAAGTAGGATTACCCAGAAGACATTTTTTCAAAGCAGGACATTTTTCTAAATCCTAAATTTGTCCAAAATTCAAATAGGTACCAAGTTAAACAACAATTGTCGATATGAGAGGACGTTATTGTTAAAGTCTTAGCTTAGGCAAAGGAATCTGAGTGAGGTCTACAGTTCACAGAACCACTAGTATTGAAGTTTTTTTTGATATAGAAATTAATAGTAGAGACATTTAAAGAAGTTTTTAGTGGAGAAGTTTGTAGCGAAAAGTGTATAGCTTTGAAGAGCTACAGAGACATTGTGTAAACTCAATGGATTCTATCCTAAATATCCTCATAATATAGGCTACAAAACCTTAATTGAAAATCTGCCAAAAGAATCCATTGAGACAAGGCATGGAGAAAACCAACTCAAATACTTAAGAAATATATTTACCTATAGGATTAATAGCTCAGAACTTACGAGCAACATAAGTTTTAGAATTCCAAATCCAAGGCTTA